>NC_041331.1:22968539-23268539 GCF_004354835.1 Perca flavescens | reverse complement strand
GGTCTTCTCTCCTCCATTTTGGAAAGGGCTTCCGGGGATATTTTGCCCTACAAAAAAATAATTATCTTATCTCCCTAATTCCCAATTATTATGCACAGGCTTATTTAAGAAAAAAGGATTAGATTTTCTCTCTTCTTTGGTAGCTGCACCAGCGAGCAGGGGGATGAATTTGAATGTGACACTCCTCTCCTCCGCTGCAGTGAGGGGGTCCTACACTTGGATGAACTGGGGGAGGAGAGAGCACAGTGAGGCTGTCATGTAAACCGTCTCCTCTGGGGCCACCTCTCGGCGCGTGCTGCTTCCTGCCTCAGGTAGAAGCCTCAGTGTTTCTGCTGCTGAGGCGTCAGGCTGCTCGCTCTCCTTTCCTCTCCCTCCCACTGAGAAGCCAACAGCTCTACTCTCAAAGCTCTGCAATGGAGAAGGTAAGCTTTTAGTGTCAGTATTGTTTCTTATCTTGAAACAGCTAGAGATTGTTTATTTTGTGCAGCAATTTCTGTGTTTGAACTGTTGATCCTGTGATTGAATCCCTTTAGGGCATTTTGGGCCTTTCTATGTAGAGTTGGTATGCTTGCTACGTTTGTGTTGCTCTCTTCCCACCATAAGAGGCATGTAAGATATTAGGGATACCCCTGCCATTGCATTTGGACAAGGAATAGGGTTTTAAAACTGGATTTGGTCCCAAGGTGCTGTTCGCTGCTTCTAAATTGGTAGGAAGGGTGAACGCAGAGGATGAATTTCCCAGTGGGATTAATAAAGTATTACTTAGGTGAAAATTGATGGTTGGGAAATTAAATCAATGTTTAAATGATTTTGCCAGTACACAAATGATGCACTAGCACAAGTTTTTACTCACATTCTCTCTGAACGTCTCATGAGAACAGATAACAACTCTTGGAAGTGTGATTTAGCCCGAAGTGAAGCGGCAACACCAATGTTTCTGACATATGCCACCTCATGTTTTTATTTACGGGCCTGTGTGAGTGTGTGTGTGTGTGTGTGTGTGTGAGAGTTCACTGTATTTGTGTGTGTCTTTCAGAGCTGCTCAGAGTGCTCAGTGCCAACACTTGCACAGAGCCTGTGTACGATCTGCAACAAGTGGTTGTGTTACCAGTGCACAGATGTGCATCAGCATCAGAGAGCCCCTGCCACTTCCCAGTACACAGATATGCACCAGCAACAGAGGCCCAGTGGCACCCAGTGTCCTGACCTGCACCAGAGAGGCTCCAGCTCCCTTCCTCCGACTGGACAAGGCAAGATATTTACATATTTCAAGATGTCTTTTGTTACCTCCATTTTCCTGATGATGACAGATTATGAGTGGGGCTATGCAGTCTGCCTCTCTCTCTGTCTTTGTTTTCCTTCTGGTACACTGTTTGTTAATCAAGTCTCAGTAGGAACCGTTGCAATGAATAATGCATGACATTGGCGATGGTTGATAATAGTTCCTGGAGATCCCTGTGTTTTGTTACACCTTTCTTTAACGTGGCCCAGATTCTAAACTGCTCACATGATTTCATTTTTGCTAATATTAGTGCGTTGCTATTTAAAGACCCTCAAGTATGTCTGGCAGCTTTGTTGCCAGATGCTTTTGCAGGTCTGCAAGGGACAAGTTGTCAAATCATAACAAATACTGTAAGTCCTGGACATCTTTTATTGTTACTGTTTGGTTTATGTACTTGTGAGAAAAAGCTGCATGACTGCACTCACAGACAGGATGTGGTCAGTTAGATCAGGTTGATGCACATAGGGGGATGCTCAGCTCTTTACCACAGAGAGGTGTGATGATGTGCAGGCAGGAGGGGGTTGGCTGAGGTGAGCTGGCCAGCAGAGAGCAGTAGGGCTGCATTCATTAGCCATATCCAGCTATTGTTAGATAGAGGTTCTGTGGGCCAACAGTTTTCACAGTGACCTATTTAGAAATGTGTGAAACATATTTTGAGTGTGTGCATTAATATGTGTGTGTGTGTGTGTGTGTGTGTGTGTGTGTGTGTGTGTGTGTGTGTGTGTGTGTGTGTGTGTGTGTGTGTGTGTGTGTGTGTGTGTGTCTGTGTGTCTGTGTGTGTGTGTGTGTGTGTGTGTGTGTGTGTGTGTGTGTGTGTGTGTGGTTGGTGCATCAACGGCAGTTTGGACAACACTGAAATATTGTTCACATACATCACAACACTTTAACACAGCCTCATTGCAACTTCAACTTGCGACCTACAGTATTTCCCGCAATTGTATCATCATTTTCATATCAAAGTGCAATGGGTTGATAAACTCAATCCACCCTTTCCAACATTTCTCAAATATCCCTTGTTTCAACGAAAGATTTTCATGCATCACATTAAACATTTGCTAAGGGGTGGTCCTTGACTTAACAATGTTTTTGTAATGGCTTTTTTGTAAATTACTGGCGACCAGCATTATTCTAAATATGAACACAAATTCTAACTGTAATCAAATGTAATTTAGTTCCTCTAATCAATGATTGATAACTTTTAAGTTATGAAAACTCCCAGTTAGTTAGTAAGTGTTGGTGTTTGTTCTCTCCAAACACTTTCTAGACTCTGTGTACACACTGACGGTGCTCCTCTGGCTGTTTGTGTGAATTGCTTGTCGACTGTTGCTAATTCTCCATGCTCTCTCCCCCTCCCTCCGTCTGTCTTTTAGGTCCGGGGTTGTATCCTTGTTCCCTCCTCATGTGCCACTCTCACAGACAGGAGCCCTTGGAGCTGTTTTGTGAGTCATGCGACCTTCTGTGCTGTAGCAGCTGTCACCTGTCCTCCCACAAAAACCACAGGTCAGTCCTCAGATACACAGCACACGGACACTGCAGAGAAGGGCAAATCGCAGGTTAAAAACTTCCTCCAGGCAACAACTCTATTTAACTGCCTTGTCACTTTTATCATCTGCATCTGCATACGCTACCCTTGGCACGCCTAATAGCTTTTAAGTATTCATACACTTTTGTTTTCTGTTATGTTACAGTACAGTAGCTGCCTCTAAGGTCACCTGCATAATGTCTTGTCCCCAGGGGAAACCATTTTAATTCTGGTGTTCTTTGTGCCCAAAGAATAAATTAGTGAACCTTCTGCATGGTGGATGTTGTGGTCTCTCATGTGTTCAGGGTGGTGCAGATTGGGAAGGCCCTACAGGATCAGCAGTGGCTGTTTGAGAACCTGATAGTGCAGGTGGAAGAGAGGAGGTCTGCAGTGGAGAACAATGCTAAGCAGATAGAGGACAGGTTGGTTTAGACTCACACTGAGTCGTAATCATAGTCCCAAATCTGAGCAACTTCTGCCACAAATGCTCAATAATTTAACAGTGTGAAATATAGCAAACTAATGCATGAATTAATGTCTGAAATGCTGCTCTCTTCTTCTGCATTTGGGATTTTTCTGCCAGGACATTTATTTTCTCCTTTCTGTCTTTGTAGACTTCATGGAGTAAAGATTGCACACAGGAAGGCAGAGAACCAGATTAAAATGGCAAAGATGATTATGATGAACGAGCTTAACAAACGAGCCAACCTATTAATAGAGCAACTGGAGGTAATTACTTTCTTTTTCTTTCCGTCTTATCGTTCAGCCAGCCGTGAATCTACATGCAAAGAATCAGTAACCACCATGATGTAATCAGTCCTGAAAGTAAGCAAACGAGAACCCATAATAATCTGTCAAAGATGCTTAAGACAAAATCTCAGTAACTACATCTGTCCAAAAAAAAAGAAAAAAGAGCCATTGCTTTAGCCCAAAGTCCAGCCATGACTCTATGTGTTCCAGTAATTACTGGATGCTTTTTTATGGGTTTTGTCACAGAAAATCTCAGATGACTTCCAGCAGCGTCTGGAGGACCAGCTGCAGGGGGCAATAGAGATATGTGGCCAGCTGGACCATGTTCAGAAGTTCATCACCTGGGCTACGACCCACCACTGCAGAGGCCCGGTACTCTTCAGCAGGGCTCTGGTACGCTGACAGAGCAGGGAACAGACGTTTACTGTCTTATTGTAACACACACATTCCTATGAGGAAGTAGTAATTAATCTCTAATGCCTCTTTTTTATTTCTTTGTTTAAAGGGGAATGCCACTTAAACGTAACATTTATTAGTCTAGTTGGGTGGTGCTTTTTTGCATGTAGGACTTAACTCTACTACTCTAAAGCTCACTGTGGGATATTTGTGTCATTGGCATTTGATTTCCAGCAGCTTTTCTTTTTACTTTTAGCATTATCTGTAGGTGTCTTTTGAGTGCACCTTCACTTTTTGTAATTTTTAGTATGGAAATCAGTGACAGCATCAGGGTTCGCAGAATGCATCCTGTTTTTCGTTAATAGAATACAGATTCTTCTTTCAGATTTCTCTCCAGATGCAGCAACTGCTTGAGTCGTCACTCCACTCAGACTCTTGGACTCCTGTCAGGATCAAATTCAACTGGGATGCTAGTTACTGGACCAAGCAGATTTCCTCTTTAGGTACAATTGTTGGTGGTTGTATAACAGTTCAATAAAATGACATTTTTTGCATGACAACTTTCTGTGAATTTTTTTTTTTTTTGAAGCATTTAAGCATTATTCTTAATGCTAGTTAATTTGTTTCCAATATACTGCTATCAATACTTTTTTGCAAAAGGAGATACCTTCTCATTTTAAAGAACGTTCTACTGCATAGTTGAAATACATAATTTTCTGTTTAAATGTACAGATGTGTTTATATTAATTGTAATATTTGCATGACCTTTTACATAGTTTTTTAACAGACCATTTAATGTGACTGTTGCTCTGCAGGTCAGCTGACTGTTGAAGGAGGAAACTGCACTTATCCTCAGGGCTTGGCCTGCTCCAGTATTTTGAGGCCTCAGCCCATCCCCTGCTTAGGTCTGTCGTCCGTGTGTCACAGAGGACCAGAACCAGGCTGTGGGTACCAGAACTGCTGCGAGCCCCAGATGTGTTGCCTTCGTGGCATTTCCTCTCAGCCAGATCCGTCCAGTCTGGAAAAAAGCCAGCTGGAAGTCCCACTTTATAACTCCAGCTGTGTTCAGCCTGCCCTCATCTCTGCCTCCTTGCACCAGAGCCAGCAGCTCCAGAGGTTTTGGGAGCCAGACAGCCCATCGCAATGTCCTCCACCTTCATCACCTGTCCCAATCATGGGACCCATCCAGTTTAACTGCAGTCGAGGATCTACATCTCAACCACAGGCTGCTGCCTCTCAGCCCCAGTCTCAAACCAAATCTTATCTCTATCGTCAACAACCGAGAGAAGTTCTTCCAGACAGCCAGGCTCAGCCGAGTGCAACCCGTAGCAGGCAAGGCCAACGTCAGAGGAAGCTGTCGACCAGCACGGCTCTGCAGCAAGCTCTCAGCCACACAGCCGCGGACAGAGATGTGATGACTGAAGAGAACTGGGGGGAGAGCTGCAGAGTGGAGGAGGCTCGGACAAATGAGCTGCTGGATGTGGAGCTGCGGCAGAACAGGAGGGAGCAGAGTCCTGTCCAACAACAGCAGCAACAGCAGCAGCAGCAGCAGCAGCAGCAGCTCCATGTTCCTCCTGCAGCAGAGCTGAGAAAAGAGCTGCAGAGAAACAGACCTGCACTGATGCTGAGAGACCGCAGAGATAGCCGGGTGAGAAATTAAGTTAACTTTAAACCACACTGGATATTGCAGTACAGTATGTTAGTTCTTTCTAGCTTAAACACAGCATTAAAAAAATGGATCGCTCTAATTTGATTTTGGCAATTTTTGTCAAAGATGTGCACTGAATGTTAACTTTGCAGGAAAATAAAACATTATAATCAGTTACTAAAAATAGAAAAAGCAGTTGACAGTTCCATTCAGTAGCTCCTCTGTAGCTTTCATTTGTATCACATGATACCAAAATACATTAGGCAATCATGACCATAAAAAAACCTTTAAATGTTAAATGACAAGAAAAATAGATAGCATAGATTTGTATTTGTAGTTCAAATTAGCTGTTATAACTAGGGGAATTAATTCTAATTTCCCATAGACTTCTTCTACAAGGGATTTACTCGATTTAATCATCCAGTACTTATGGTGTACTTATGCACAAGTTAAGCCTAACTATGATAAATTACATATTACATACAAACACATTTGTCTTGCCTAGCAATATATTTGTGATTAGCCAATATCAGTCAGTAATACTACTTATTTGTTCTAGTTGTAGTCAATTACATAAAATCATAGTCTTAGTGAAGCAACATAGTTATATACATTGTTTGAAAATTGGGTGTATTTGTAATCAACATCGGAAGCTATTGTGAGTTTTAAAGCAGTTAGATTGGGGGGAATTCTGTGCACCTCAGTCTTCGGTTTTTTGTTTTCACACGTGGTTCTGCAAAGTTTCTAAATCCTCAAACAAATTTGAACCCAACTCACAGCTCATGAAATGGTAAACCACACAACGCTGTTTACACACACCTCTCAAAAACCACAATGTATCAGTCAGAGTCAGGCCTATTTCCTATTAAACACAAATGTTCAAACACTTGCTCAGACAAACACAAAGAAAAAAAGATAAAGGCCACAAAGACCAATTCCAACACATTGGTCTTCATGTAGTGAACACCATCATGTAGTGACATGTTTTACATATGAAAAGTAGTTTTACATATGAAAAGTAGTTACAGTGTATTTCTGAAATGTTGAAGTTTAAGGGAGTGTTGAATTTGAGGTGGTACTCAGTTTTAATTAATATCTGTCAACGACTGAAACTAAAGTAACACTTTATTTTAATGCCAGAATGATCACTTCCTACAGTTGACAGCTAGCCTGAAAACAGATGGTGCAACAGAAATGTGCTCCTGCTTTAATGAAGAAAAGATGATGGGAAAACAAAGAGCTGCTCTGACAATTAAAGCTGAGCTGTTTGTAGCATTGCATCCCGAAACCAGAAGAACACTGTTCATCATAAACACACTTGATGCCAGAGGTTTGAGCAGCCACATAATCACCTCTCTAAAAATTCTCAGAGTGCACGTTTACGGACACAAAGATGTATTATTCTTGCATTTTCAAGTCACACAGCGTCTGAAAACGACATAAAACCACTTGAGCGCAGTCATTTATGTACTTAACCTGTCATTAATGAGTCGCTAAGGGAATAGAGAGAGCTGCCAGTTTGATTTCAGTTCTGCACTCTGAGATAAATTCCTACACCCCTCCATCGTTCCAGAGAGAAGGATTATAGTCTATTTTCCTCCACAGTCTGAATCCTGCATACCTCTCCCAAGGGGCATGGATCAGGTAAGTGTTTTAATCGCATGATACTTAGGCGCACATGCTCGGTGTCAGCGTGGCCTTAATATGTATGATGGTGCACTAGAAAAAGAAAAAAAAGAGGAAGGAGGGATGTGTTAAAAAAGAACCTTGTGTTTAATGATTTGTCAGCCCTCCTGCTTCCATTAGCTGAAGACACGGCTGAGGTGTTTAAAGGAGCTTTTTGAGACACTTGCATTAGTTTAATTGTAATAGAAGAGAGAAGGAGAGGATGGTAGTAAGTAATTTGCTGTTCCGGTTTAACCAAATGGCCACACTGCACCCCTGATAGTGAATTTACATATAATAATTGGTGTTGTCACCAAACCTTTCACTGCCTGCACCATAACAGTACTATATGCAGCTGTGTGGGCCATTCTCCGTGTTTGTAAGGATTCAATTGTGAGAATTAGTCTCAGAATAGGCTCTGAATTATGTTTTTGTTCATTTAATGTCTGCCTGTGTGTGTGCTTGTGTGACACTCAAGGTTGTTTCCATTGCACACATCCCACTCCTTTTCTCTCCTGTCTGTTAATAGCATGAACAGGGGCATCTGTGCATGTGATGCAGCTTGGAAACCTGCTCAGTTTTGCATGTTTGTGTTTCTGACAGAGATCCACATCCCTGGAGGTGTCGGTGACAGCCCACAAGTGTGTAACTGATGTGCAGAGCAGCAGGCTCAGCCCTAGTTTAGTGTGCACGAGGAAGGAAAGACGCTCCCAGAGCATCCCGGCAGAACTGGCAGCCCCATCCACCAGCCCTTACACTGAAAGGCCCACAGGATGCACTCACGGCCTACAGGCAGGAGCTGCAACTAAGGTAACCCTGCATCAGAATATAATCACATAGGGAGGGAGTGCAGCTTAGCTGTCAGATAGAATAGAGGTGATCACTGTTGTGGTGTTTGTACTTTGATTTAGGCCTCCAACAAACTATTATTTTCACTACTGATTCATCTGCTCTCAATATCTTGATTGATTAATTAATCGTTTGGTCTATAAAATTTCAAAAAATCTTTTTTAAATGTCCATCAGTGCTTCCCAGAGCCCAGAGTTATGTCTTCAGATTGCTTGTTTTGTCCAACCAACATTTCAGAACCCAAAAAGATTCAACAAGGTCCATTTTACACATTAAATTCTATTTACAGATGTTGGGTAGTACTACCAAAGTTGTATAAAACCTTTTGAAATGAATGAAGTCCAATAAAGTGCCTCAAGTGAGTCAGCGTCAGTTGGGGCTGTTTGAAATCTGGAGGTTTGGGGTTAGGAAGAAGTGATCTTCCCCAATTTCTGTAATCTGCTCCTCATCTTTGCCAAAGGCTAGCAGCTCAAGGCTACATTTGCCGCTACTAGCACAACACACTCAAATCTATGACCGAACTGTTGGTGGTCGAGTTGCATTGCGGGTAATGTCAGCACCATACTTTGACGGCGAAGAAAAATCTGTGGAATATAAAATAATCTCTGGTTCTGCTGCATCAATTTTAATCGTTTTTTAATTGCTTTAACTCTCCATTGTGAGTCCGACAGTGTTATAAGTGCAATGCTAAATTAATGGAGTACTCTTCTTAACAAAAAGGTGGAAAAATATAAATTCAGTTCAAGAATGAACTTTGAAACCGGGCTTTAAACGCAGTAGATTTAGATATGATTGATGATTTAGTTCTCTGTTAGGAAAGCATTTTGACAATATCCAAACTTTAGCATCAATCGTGCATGCCTCTATAAATCAAATACATCCTTTGCATGTCTTTGTTTAGACAAATAAGAGCATCATGGTCAAGTTACATATACTAATAAGGTCACATAATACATTTTACATAATGTTTTCTTTGTTCTCAGTATGTCAGCATGGATCCCAGACAGAGGAGAGCTTCAGATGGGGTGCTTTGTGTGGTCAAGGAAACTTCGTCTGACACAGCGCCCTCCACAGGCCACCGGTCTCCTCTACTATCTTATAAAACAGAGCCAGGTGCTGGAAAATATTTGTGTAACTACTTACCTTGCAATTATTTTATATAGTTTTTATATATAGTTTGTGAATACATGCTCATGATCTATCTTTTTTTTTTTTAGAACATTCTATTACTTATGTAAATGAAGAGATTGATTTTGAGGCCAAGGGGAAATGCAGGGTGTCAAGAAACAGCCACAACAGGTGTGTAATAGCTGTCCAGTCAAACATTTGTCCAGGTACAAAACATGAAGATAAGGTTTAATCATTCTTTCTCTACTTGCCTCTAAAGTAACAGAGATGTCCAGAACGACATAGGACGGCCCAGGGTTCCAGTGGTTTGCTTGGAACGTCTCAAAATTCTTGTGTCTCAACTCCCCCCACATGGACGACGGCAGAGCGACCCTTTACCCGCCAGCGGGACGGAGAAGAGCGAAACGCTCCCGCAGCAGAGAGACTGGCATGATGCGGTGCCTGAAGTATGTCTTATTTCTTTGGCATACAGTAGAGGAAAGGTGATCCAAACACCAGAGCATTTTAAAAATATAAGTAAAGCTGAAATTATTTTTGTTTATGAGTTTCTTTTAATGGTCATAGTCATTCTTTTTATATGATAATTATTACTTATTTACTCACTTAACAGGAAAAACATCACATGATACCATTGAAGTAAACAAGTGTATTTTTCTTTTAATTAAAAGAAGAACATATGTATATATATCTATCCATGTCAAAATGTGATTTGAAGTGATATGACATCATATTATTATATCACCTTGTCATGTATATGGTTGAGTTTTGAACGTCAATACTGTACTTTTTGGATACCAACTGAAATGTATCCATAGCAGATATCAAAAACTTTCAAGTAAAGTTCTTGTGTACAGTATTTTGTTCAGGCAGAGTTTTTGGATGGCTGTTTAGGTTTAAACAACATTTAACATATAATAAGTTCTGGCTTCCGTAAGGTAAGGTATCAACAACACTGTGTTGGGTCTAGAAAAGCAGATTAGACATGATGTACAATATAAAAATGCTTGCTGTAGGGTTTCATACCTTATGCATGAACTATAGTATGTCATTTGTTTGATGTAGTGTTGGAATGATAGCTTCTAATTATTATTTTATTTAATACATCTTAGGAATCACTAGAGATTCTAGTTAACATGCCGTTAAAATGTTTGATTCATCAAATATATTTAATAAAATATAATAAAAGCATACAAGACATCCTTCTTCTCTTCTGTGTTGTAAACATAGGGGATAGCTGGAGGCTCCGAGACCACAAAGACCACCCGCTCATTTACAGCACCACCATATGCAGAGCGACCGAACCGTAATCAGTCTACCACACACTCGACCACCAGTGAGTTTGACAGCCGAGGGAGAGTCAGCTCTCATAAAGCATCCACGCTTCTGACCGCTGACCCTAAATATGTGCCACAGAGTTACTCTGCACTGGATCTGGACTCTGACTCTGATCCCAGATCAGTCTCAGAGGACGCAGTTGTTTCCAGGGCGGACCCAGACCCACAGCTAGACTCGGATGCATCACCAGATTCTGACCCAAATGCAGAGTCTTCATCTGAGGCTGAACTTGAATGTCTGGCTGAGGAAAAATCAGTGGCTGCAGAAGAGATGGGGCTCTGCGGTGAAACTGATATCGCAGAGGAGTCAGAGCCAAGTCTTGAATATGAAGCAGACCCAGAATCAGATGCAGGAGCGGGATCAGAGGATGGCCAACGGCTGGACGCTGATGCAGAATCTGGCGATGCTGAAACAGAGTCAGACATCCAGCCTGACTATGATCCCAGTTTTCAGGCAGAGACTGACTCTGACGTTGTATCCGATCAGCCTCCAGACTCTCAGGGCTCTGTAGAGTCTGAGCTCGACATCGAATCTGAACCTGAACTGACAACTGACGACCCACAACCGCTTCGCTCTGACCTGGAAGAGGAGTCCCCCATTAGTGCTGCTCAGAGGCCGCTTCTGATTGAAAACCCTCTCGCTCAAAGAGGCACAGAGAAAGTCCAGCCTGACCAGGACAATGCAGAGATGGAGAGTGAGGACTTCTGTGCCGTGTGTCTGATTGGAGGGGACCTGCTGTGCTGTGACCGCTGTCCAAAAGTTTTTCATCTGTCTTGCCACATCCCGTCTCTGCTAAGCTTCCCCTCGTAAGCTTATTAACTGGAAATGTATCCAGTACATTCAACATTATCTTTTTACCTCGTATTTTTTTTATATAGCTGTTATTGTTAACATGATGCTGTTTCTCATCCTGTTCAGAGGTGACTGGGTGTGCAGCCTGTGCAGAGATGTTGTGCAGCCAGAGGTTAAGTACAACTGTGAGAATGAGAGAACATCTGGAGAACACACATCGGCACACGGACTGCCTGCATGTGACCAGAGAGTATGTTATTTTATTAGATGCATTAATAATACTGATAGCTGGTGGATTTTTGTGACTGTGTTCCTTTTCCTGCATTTATAATAATTTCCTTTCATGTTTGGTCGACTGTAGAAATGTGAGCGGCTGACTCTTCTGATCCTCAGTAACGTCCTGAGTGCTCCCTTCCATGAGCCTGTCAGTCCACTTGTGAGTAATTACCCTTTTATTACAGACCAGTTACAGAAAAGTCCAACTCATTTTATGTATACTGTAAATCACATTCATTTGTTATTATACTTACAGGGACACAGTACAGTAGCATCATGAAGAGTTTTCCTCTTGTTTCGGCATACATTAACACACTTTGATTGCTGCTATATTTGTCAGGGTTTGGGGGCTTAAAGAAAAAAAAGAAAAAGGTAAATTTATTTTGTGACAAATTAAGTTAATGTTCACGTAAACCTTTTCTCACCAAAACACAATGAGTGTTTCCTTAAGGCCTGCCAAAATGTTTCAAACGTTTTAAGGTATGCATGCATGTGCATTCTCGTGACTGTGCAAGAGATTCAGACAAAGGGGAGCCACTAATACAAACATTGCACGATAGCGCTACTAGTGGTTGAAAACTCCACATGGTACCTTTAATACTGATACCTAAGGTTATCTCTTCTTGAGTCCAGTCCAGTTAAAATATCAACTGTAGTCAATCAAAGACACTATAAAGACTCTACCGTTTGTATGTGCATTGCCATCATTGTGTGAACATATTTTATCTAAGGATTCCCTCCTAGGGGACTTGCCTGGTTTAGATCAAGATTCTGTTGTTAAAGCAAGCATCCTGCATTAGGTGGTGCCCCTATTATTTGTCACGTCAAGTAAGTGTTACATCTATCAATCTATGGAGCATTTACTTGATGCATTTTGAATGCAGAAAGTGCAGCGTTATGAGGTAATTACTTTGGAATGAGTCACATGAGTGTGGGTGGATTATGTCCACCCACACACAATGTCTTCAATGTCTTTGCTTTCACGCAGGCTCGTCATTACTACCAGATTATTAAGAGGCCTATGGACCTGTCCGTGATCAGGGCCAAACTCAACAAGAGGAATACTCGACATTATAACTCACCAGAACAGTTTGTTGCTGATGTCTATCTCATGTTTCGCAACTGTGCAAAGTTTAATTATGTAAGTTAATGCCTCATAATCACAATCCTCATTTAAATTATAAATCTAATACTCATCAGTCAGTACTTCACCAGCACTGATCTGAGTGTAATAGCTCTTTCTCTCTCTGATCACAGCCTGACTCAGAGGTGGCCCAAGCAGGCCGCAGCCTCGAGGCGTTCTTCACCTCCAAGCTTAAGGAAGTTTTCCCAGAGAGAGTTTTCCTTGCGGCTGAGGCGGACTCTGACAGTGATGAGTATGATGAGGCCTACAAGACCGCGGAGAGTGGCTTCCCCTGGCCAGAGAGGAGAGAGCAGTGCCACAGGAAGAGGAAGAGGAGACACTCTCTTAAGTCAAGGAGACAACACTTCTGACCAGAGGTGAATGAAGTGCAGCCATGGACACAAATATGCTGTATTTGTGGGTAATTAAACTGTTTTTATTTAGCAGCCTGTGGGGCTGTAACAGTGTTTCCATTCTGTAATCTATTTTGGGGTTTGCAATAATATCACAGTGCTGCCATCCGATGGCAGCTGAACATACTGAAACAATCCTTCAAATATTTGAAGTACTAAAAAACGCTGGAGCAATTATTATCCCTCCAGACTTCAACTGATCAGAGAAGTAGAAAATGTAAAAACCAATTAGAAAAAGTTTTGGTTACATACAGTATGCTACACATTTGGAAACATTTCTCATTGAAGAAGAAAGACAAATCAAAGTTTGTTGGGTTGCTTATGCAGCTTAGTAACAACTTATAGTAGTGAGATGATACTGTAATTGTAAAAGTATCATATCATATTTTGAGTATTGATTATACTGCTTATGATGCGCTAGACATTACATTTAGTATTTACATTCAGACCTCTTAAAATGAAATACCTGATGTAATGTGCTTTGTACAAAGAGGATGCTGTAGTTGGATGTTTATTAATCTCACTTTGCATCTTTATTAAGTGGATTAGGTGAACATAGCTCTGATTATATGCAGCACTTTGAAACTTTGATATGGGTAAATACTGCATCTACCATATTCGTAAACGCTCAACATATGTGTAACTGTATAGAACTTTATTTTACTATATTTGTCATTTTAATTACTAAATGATTGCAGGCAATTATCATAGGTTTTATTATAGATATAAGTATGTGTCTCAGTTGCTTTTTATGACCAGAGTGATAGAGAATGTGAGTTGGCACTATAACCAGTGTTAGAGCTCATATGTATTTTCATGTTTGTTAGAGGATTTAACACCCAGAGGAAATGATCCGAGAACATTTTAATTTTACATTAAACCATCAATTAAGTTTGTACATACATTATGTAAACTTTCAGTTCCACCCGTGCTTCAGCAACATGTACTCCTCTATTGTCTAAATATCTCAGGCTTAATAACAGTGTAAGGTATTGATATAATTGAGTATTGATGTTTATTTGTAGAGCCACACTGTCGAGAGAAAATATAACATTTTATAATAACCACTGTTGAAGAGCATTTCCTGTTTTTAAATATTCTTTACATGCTTTGTGCAGCTTAAGCTAGATTTCACTTGACATTAAAAGTAATTACTGGAAAAAGTATTGTCCGTGCACACCTTGATCGTGAATATACAGTATATGTAATGTTACTTCCTTTAAAATCAGTTAATGTAATAATATTTCTTATTGTATGAAGGAAGACTGATAAACTATAGTTACTGTCAGTGTTTCAGGATCATTTCTTAAATTTTTTTTCAGTAACAGTCATTAATAAATGCACATATATTAATATCAATAAAATGCATTCAAGAGAAGATATATTTTATTATTTTCCATCTGCAATTGTTAATCATTGAGACAAAGAAAATGGGAAAGAAACTGTGTTCTACATTTACAGCACCAGACTTTACTGTAAATGTTTCTACTGTAATCTACTGTATACAAGCAGCACTAAATATGAATTGCAACCATTTATAGTTGGACTTCCAGGTTTGGCAGAGGGATATTGTGATTTTTTCCGCTTCCTCCCCAAAAGCTAAAGGAGCAAATTCATGTACATTTCTTAACTTTTTTTTCACCTTTATTTACTTTGGGAGGTGACACATCAGTAGTTAAAAAATTATGATAAAATATGGCATTTTCCTGAAGATCGTTTCTTCTAAAGGCATTTCCACGCTATAGGATGTATTCAAATCTTTATTTTTGGATGTCATTTTCCATTATTTCAAAGGGTTCAGGCAGGTTTAGGGGACCGTGAATAAAACATGATTTTTGGCTCCCATGAAAATATCTTCTGAGTTCCATCTTCTAATCTAATTTCATTGTGTCTTCTCTGATTAAACTCATGATGAAGATGCTGATTGAAATATACTGGTGCCAATATCCCTCTCTGAGGTAAAGTGATGACAAATCCAGTGTGTTTGTGTTGGATGATAAAACATGGTTTGGATCTCTGAGTGGTGAGTGACGCAACAGAGGCCATAGTGGAACTTGTTTTTGTAAAGAAGCTGCAGAAGATCATTTGTGCAGATTTCGTAGCAAACTGTCCAACACAGGGCATGAATAGCATTCATAAGCTCTTTATAAATATTGGTAAATAAAATCAAAAAAAGTTAATTTATAGTAACACAATTAACAAATCAATGTCCCCTCAACCAAACTGTAGTTCAAAATGAAGTATTGCTTACATCATAATATGTCAAATACACATATAAGTCAGTACACAATTTTAGAGTATGTTACAGCTTCATGATCAGTTTATACAGTTTGTTTAAGTCGACTCGTTTACCAGAAACAGAGCTATGGATGAAACCGCAAGCTAAATTTAGCTTGAACAAGGCGCTCAGCAAAGACCTCATCGCTTTTGAAACCTGTGTGACATGTTTCGAAAACAATTAGTGAGTGGAATCTTCTCACACATCATGTGGTCTAACACCAAAGAGTTTAATGCTACATTTAAACGTGGCCGGCTATTTTCATGAACGGACATTTCAACCTCTCCGTTTTCAAAAATAATATCGTCAGTTTTCAGAAAAGTGTTCGTTTACACGTACCCGTGTATATATATGCCGTAAATGTCGTCAAGAGCATGCCAAACCTGTAGGTGGCAGTGTAACGAGAAGCTCAAGCCCACGTTAGCAATCAGAATTCCGAAAATAGCAACAACAACAACAAATCACTTTCTATCTCTTCTTTTCCTCACTTCCTAAACCTCCCTTTGTCTCAGTTTACATGCACACGTGCAAATGAAGTTTTCCAAAATCTCTACTCTGGCCGGAGTTTTTAGAAAGAATCGTTTTCAGAGGCAAATTCTCTGTTTACGTGTAAATTTAGTGCACAAACAAAGGGAAATCTCTCTGTTTTTCAAAATAACCATGTACGTGTAAATGGGGTATAACTCTAAAAGCTACTGTGACTGTCATACACTGTTGAAGAGTTAAAGCCCTAAAGTTCCCTTAAACAAACAGTTTGTTTGATATAGTTTCGGGAATTCTACTGAAGGCACTGCACTACCAATAATGTCACTGAGGGATCACATGTATCTTCATGTTTCCAGATGTGTTACACCCCTTTTGATGTTTTAATGCACTTTATTTACAGCCTGATGTTATAGCAGTAAGAGAGCTGAAGGAGTTGGAGGTGGGAGGATGAGATTGGGTACTTTTTTGTCCTAAGTATGGCCTTCAAGGTAGGCAATTTTCATCAGACTGTATGATTGTAAACCAGACCTTAACCATCTATCAAACTGCTGATGGGTCAGCAACCAGCCTGAGGGGTAGCACCTCCTTGAAGATTTCTCTCAGGGCAAAAACATTAAATTAAATATGATTTTGGCAAGTTTACTAAGCCACCAGCAGCAATCCATATCTTCTTCTATGCTTCTAGTGCTTAATCAACACTTGCCTCTTTTATTTTTTTGTCTGCTCTGAAGTGCTTGACCGTAGAAACCTCTGTTTACAGTTCAGAATGTTTTAGCTATTTAGCACCATTAAACATCCAGTTAAGATATTCTCGAAATGCTGTTTGAATCCGATTGTCCGATTGGAAAGCATGAGAGAAAGAGAGATGCAGCTCCCAGGAGTCTATCTTCAGCACAGACATGATGTCAACCCACTGCCTGGCTCTGACGCTTTTTTACCCAGAAGACACTGCAGGCTCCAGCCTCACATCACACACGAGATATTGTGCACAAACTGTTTTTGAAAATGAGTTGAAAATATTTCATCTAATGTAAAACAATATTGTGATTGGGTCTCAAATTTAAGGGGAATAATTCTTAAGTGTTCTTAAAAGCACAAAACTTCTTTCTGCTGGATTTCATTATCTGAAATATGTTTTAGATTTAGTCACACAATAGAATGAGGGATGTGTCTTATTAGGTAAATTGATTTCTGGAGAAAGGAGAGCTTTTAAGACAAATCCCTGGTGGTGTGTTGAAGTGTTATTGTTGTTAAACTGAGATCAGATGACTCCTCATTACAGATGCTGTCCAAGTTGCAGTTGACATCAGTTCAGTGTTGTAATGTGCTGTAAAAATTCTCATTGTTTATCCAGGTACAAGGATAAAATACTATTTTTAATATAATATAAAACTGCTAATATTTCTTCTTTATATTCATCTGTTTCTTTTATTAAAGAACACATACAGCTATAAGTCAAATGTGTTATATGTACACTGTTTTGGTCAGGGGGCATCTTGCTATGTTTATTCTTGAAAATAGATTTGTGACCTTTCAGTCAGCTGACCTGGAGTAAAAATATTACAGGTTAATAATGAGACAACTCTGTGACTTTTTTTTGGGGGGGGGCTTTTCCGCCTTTAATGGACAGGACAGCTAGATATGAAAGAGAAGAGAGAGGTGGAAGACGTGCAGGAAATCATCACAGGTCGGACTCAAACCCCTGACCTCTGCGTTGAGGCATAAACCTCCATGAACATGTGCGCCCGCTCCACCAACTGAGCCAACCCGGCATCACCGCTGTGACTTTTCAGTGAACAATGAAAAGGGCAGACAGAGAAGCACTGAGATAAAAATGGGAGCTGACCAGTGAAGCAGTCTGTGAAATCAAAGTTTGGAGTCATTTTGTGCTGTGGTGGGGGAAAAGAGTGGAAGCTGAAGCTTTGTGCCTAATTGAAGTAAACTGATAGGTTACATTTTTACCCTGTGCTGGCACATTCTATGGTCTATGGGTTAGGGTCTGCAACATGTCTATGGTATCACCAGTTTCTAGGGATCCTAACATCCTGATTATTCTCTCTAACTTGACTTTGTTTTTTTCCAGAGGGGAAAAGTGATAAAAATTCATAGTGTATTATGTTAAAAAAGTGATAACAAAGTCATAGTGTTGTATGTCGAAAAAAATGATAAAAAAAGTCATGGTATAGTATGTCAAGAAAAATTGACAAAAAAGTTAAAGTATAGTATATCGAAAAAAAAGTCATAGTAAACATGATTGTTTTCCCAAGATGGCGCCTGCATGTATACGAGAACAGTTCTGTCTTTATAAACTATCTTTTGAATAAACTGTCTGCACACTTATAAAGTTCTCAGTGCTTCGGTTTACATGTAGGGACCCTCATTATGCTACCGTTGAAGTGTGGTGCTATTTTGAGCCTTGTTAGTGGTATAGAAATAGCGATTTATTTTTACTTTATCTGTGCCCTGACGACTAGCTTTATAAGCTAATTAGCGGTTTGCGCTAAAACTGGTCACATTTGATTAGCATGAAAACATATCCCAGAACAGTCGACTCGGTACACATGTTATTAACCCCTAGGTTCATTTTGCGGCAGATTTCTCCTTTAACACCACCATCAGTGACCTATTGTGTAAAAAGCATATTAAAAGGTTATCATTTCAATAGGTTTTACATTTATAAACTGACATCAAAAACCTTTAAAAATCCTTTAAAATTGTCAGCGACCTATTGTGTAAAAACAATTTACATTTAAAAGTTATCATTTCAATAGGTCATTTCTGAATATACTGACATCAAATCACCTCTCACATTTCTTAGACATCCTCAGACTCCCGCCCGATATTATTTCTCAGACATCCTCTTACAACTTTCACAGCTGTTGACGGGATGGGAAAAGGTAAGCTGGGACTGGGAATCGAACAGAGTCTGCAATGACTACATACTGGCAGCAGTACTAACCACTGAGCCAATGTGTCACCAAAGAATGTAATTTGAAAACAGTAATAGCATAGTATGTCAAAAAAAGCCATTCAAAAGTCATAGTATGGTATGTCGAAAAAAATTACAAAAAGTCATGGTATAGTATATCCAAAAAGTCATGGTATAGATTGTTGAAAAAAGTCATAGTATATCATGTCGAAAAAAGTGATAAAAAGTCATATTATGTACGTCGAAAAAACGAATAGTATAGTATGTCTTAAAAAGTTATAACAAAGTCACAGTATAGTATGTCGGAAAAAAACATTTAAAAGTCAAAGTGTAGTATGTCAAAAAAAAACATCCAGGCTGGGGATGGAACCTGGATCAAAGTCTGCAGTGATTCCTTGCTGGTTGCCTGTTGGCAGCAGTACTAACCACTGAGCCAAGTTAAAAACAGTAACAGCATAGTATGTCGAAAAAAGTCATTAAAAAGTTACAGCATAGTAAGTATGCAGAAAATTGTACGGAAAAATCGGATTACAATACTGTGAATGCTGCTGATGTCAGCATTCACACAATAAGAAATGCAATATCCTTTTTGGTGATGAATTGTGGTCATTGTCTAGCCTGGATGCCAGCTGAACTTAGCCCCGCCCGCAACATTCTATTTGAAGTCATACTCAGATTCTGACTAGAAACTGAGTATGACCACGTCAGGCTAGTCATTGTCCTCTTTATACAAAATACACCAAATTTACCAATGTATGTTTCGGGTTGACGGTATTTAATAGTCCCCTGTATCTAAGAGCACACTCAGCCTTTTAAAGGTTTGTGTTGCGACGATTATGACAGCAGAATTTTAAAGCACGCATGGTTTTCTTTACAACTAAAGTTTTTACTTTTATTGACTGCAAAACTCCAGTTTCATATAAAAGGATCTCTGACTCTGCTGCCAAACTGTGCTGCAACTAATTTACTCTTTTGGCACCCTTCTTGTTTATATTGACAAATGTTTTCCCATGTTTCTCATCACTTTTTCAGTTTTCTGCAGTAGGTTGGAGAATACGTGTCTTATGTTTAAATATTTTCATGTAGTCAGATCAGTTGAGAGAGGATGTGCTGAATTGATGAATTTCATGAGCCAATCACAGCATGACATCCCTGTTTTAAACTGATCTTCTCTCTGCTGCTCAGTTGTCATTTCAGGCAAAGAGCCCAACCCTCCTCCTCCCCTTCCACCTTCAGTCTTCATCACACTCCCTCACACCACCACGAGTGTCTAGATTCCATCGTGGGAATATCTTTTAGTTTTCTACCCCTTTAAAAAATCATTTCATAACGATGGAGTCTAAACTCCAAATACTGTACATTTCATATTATGTACAAATAAATATTTACATATCTGCAACGAAGTCTCTCCTGACGAAATACTATAGTCTGCTGGGAATGAAGCCCAGCTGAGGGATTTACTTTGATGAGCTAATGAGTCCCATTCCTGAGAGGAGTGTGTGTCGGCCTATCAGAGTGAGGATCAATGTGGTATGCCGCAAGTTAAGGACTGCATTCCAACACGCTGTACTGGGATGAGCAGAAGTATCCCAGAAGTACAGTTTCACTTTGTAAACAGAATCAATTCTCACAAATAAATAATTTTGTAATTAGTAGCTGAATTACAGTGAACATGCATTTATTTCTTAATGAAGAGAGAATGGGGAAGCCGCATCCAGCAGACAAACTGAAAAGCAAATGTTATTTTAAGGTAGATTTAATGAAAATATGGTATGGGTGCAGCTAAAAGTCATGCCAAGATTAAAATTCAGGCTGCCCAAATAAGAGTTATGGTTAAAGATTTACAGAGCCCGGCTTCCACTAATCACTTTAAATTGCAGGAGCTGGAGCTTAAGTCAGTTAAAACTGTTTATAGGTTACCAAGGAACTTTAAAGCAGCAATAAAAAAAAATGTGGCTTCTGTCCTGAGTTTGGAGTTGAAATTGTTGACAAAGACATTTCAATTGTGGTAATAAATAGTGTAATAGTTCTGATGTTACAAGAAATGTAATTCAAAATTGTCTTGTAAGTGCAGAAAAAAAAATCTTTGACCATAATTGTAGATAAAAGATGGTATCAGGATGCGATCATTCCAAATGGCTTTGCACAGGCAAATGACTGAGTCAACAGTACTGCATGTCTTGGTAAAATACTGTAAGAGAGAGAAAGGTATGAACATGTATGAAAGTTTGCTCCTACAGCTGCTTTGATCATAGGAATAAACTAACACACCCCTTATTGTTAACCTTTTATTTATGATGTCATTATCATAGCTTTAATTAAAATCCTATTTTTTGTAGGACTATATTTAATTGCTACTCTGGTAATCTTCACAGTTGATAAAGTGCAAAACACTTCAAAGTGTTGACTCTCTAAGGTTGTCTTTATCTTATTTCTATACAGATAACCGTGGCTGAATTGATTCAAAATGAAATGTACTAACAACTCAGACAAACCCTTTAGATTTGTCCACTAGATGGAGACTAAGGACCAAGAAAAATCCAGGGTGCCACAGGAAAAAACTGGCCGATCATTTATGGTTATTGTGCACGTTGTAAAGTCCTGTTGTGGTCACCTTTTTATTAAAGTAAGGTCTAATTCACGTCGGTCGACACAGACGACCATGGATGTATTGAGAGAACGACCCGACCCCCTGTTCATCCATTGGAGTTTTGTCCCTCTTCGCTTTCCATAGTCGCTCGCCGAAAAAGTTTTTGCGTGAAGACCATGGAAGACCAACCCTCTGAATGAAAATGCTCTACTCTTATAAGAGGTAAGGAACTTTGACTGAATCTACAGCAGCAGTCACATTTTACATAAGTTATAGTCACATTTGTATCGCTTTGGACGTTTTTTATCGTTTTGACACGTCAGTATCATGTTAAAAGCAGACGCTTGTGCAATTTCATGTTTCGTTGCCATGACAACGTGTTGCATGGGGGAACGCTAGCTAGCTTAACATTACCTAAAAGTGACTGTCACGTCTTCAAGTTTTCCTGTTTATTTCATATTTCAACAAAATTAGCGTTACCTTTTTTGTTGGAACGTCACAATATGGTTAATTGTCTCCAATATGTATTTGAATATGCCAGGCTTTTTAAATAGGCGTTAATTAGTTAATCTCTAACATTATTAGCTTGCTCAAGTGGTAAAGAGTTAATGTTAAAGCTGTAACGTTAGTCTTGAAGATCTGTTAGCTAGCTAGCTAAGTCACTAACGTTATGAAGGAGATAACGTTAACACACAATGATTGAACCTATGGCCCACTGATTAAAGTAATGCAATATTTGTACTGTATTTGCAGTATTACAAACTGGGTGTCTGGGGTGGAACTATGCACACAATTCTGAAAACTTGAAGCTACTGTGTCAACAACTACACTCCAGACCATATAAATATATTGATATTCATTCTATAGAAATAGAATAAGATTCATTAGTTTAAGTTACTGCTGCTGGAGCAGTGGATGTCGATTATGTTAATATGTTTAAACGCTTCAAGCATAGCTATGTATACTGGATATGTTCACCAGCTGTTACCTCCTGTAATACCCCTGATTGAACTAGCTAGGTGAACTAATGGTACTATTTTTACATTTTCAAGTCAGGTAAAGCTTCATCATTTGTCATAATTTGAAACCTGAATCTGAATTCTAACTGGGAAAAAAAAACACACTAAGATATTTAGTGAAGAGCGTCAACATTATCAGCTTGGCAGTTGGACAATGAATGATTTATAACTGAAGGTGTAGACATCTGTGTATTCTGATATGAATGTGCTGACTTCTCTCTGGGTTGTCATTGAAATGAATTTGATTTGTTCTTGTTTCTGCTATGGCCTACATTCTTCTAGATGTCTGCCCTCCTAGCTTCCCAAGGCTGAGCCCAGCAAAGGCAGAGATTAGCCTTAACCAGGATTAAACCAATGAGAAAATTTGAATTTGTTGGCCCTTATCTCCTAGCAACATGTGGAGTGCTCTGAGCAAATGACAGAATTTGATCCTTTCCTTCCTTTAAGCAAAGCATGTTCTCTTGCCAATAGACATTTATCAAACATGACCATTGGAGACAAGGAATTCTTGGAGTGGCCTTTAAATTATTTGTTTATGGGAACACCACATGTATTACTTGTTTGCTGAGTGTAGGAATAGCAATTTAAAGAACCTTCTTTTTGTCAGTCCTGTAGCCCATCTGTTGTTTAGTATATTTTCACAGCTCTTTAGTAAGTCTGTTGTATGCTTTAATGGCTTAATGTGTTCTTGGTATTGCATTTAGACCACAGGCTTTGATAATCTCTCTCACCACATAACTTAGTAGATGGGCTCTATATTTGCATTCTAAACATGCAATTTCTTGCCTCATCAGGTAATGTAATTCCACGCTTCATTAGGACTGTGAAGTTTATCATTTGTCATCAAAGCCAAGCTGTCAATAAATGATTAAGTTTCACATGAGGAAAATGTAATATTTGGGCTTAAGCAAAACGGATAGCAGTGTACATTTTAATTCCAGTAAGTAAGATTTTATTTTTGTTAGATTTTCAGGCTATATTTTAGTAGCTGCTTGTTACAGCTTGAGGCACCATTATTAGAGAGCTGCTTACATTATTAGAGAGCTGCTTAAGCCTAATTTATTTTGCTATTTATTCCATTAAAGAAAGCAAAGACCCTGTACAATAATTGAAATGTGTAATATCTTGATGGTCTGGTTAAGATTGAAAAGTGGTAAGCTGCAGTTGTTCTACTGGCGATAGCCACCTATAAATGACATTAGGACTGCAAATAACGATTATTCCCATCATTGATAAGGTGTTGATTATTTTTACTAACCAATTAGCTGTTAAGTATCAAAAATGTCAGAAAATAGTGATAAATGTCTATAATTTCTCACAGTCAAAGGTGATATCTTCACATATCTTCTTTGGCCAGAGATGTGCAGAAAATCTTCACATTTGAAAAGCTGAACCCCCAGCATATCGCTTATGCTCTGCTGATAGATACGCCTTCCTACTTGCGGGTGCCCTTAAAACTGGTAGATCAGCAGCAGTATTATTGCCATTTATACAACATTGTCAGAATTGTTCAACTGTTCAACAGTTTTATAGTGCAGGATGTAAAGGACACTGCAGCCTAGGGGTGAGTAGCAGTCTTATTGACATTAAGGGTGGGAGAAAGAGAGTAAATATATACTGTATAACCTTGAGTTAATGAAAGACAAGCAGGTTTAAGGAAAGAAAAGTTGCACAGGATCAGAGTCATTCTTTGTATGTCTGTGCTCCCTTTGTTCCAAAGTGACATTGATTTTGTGCACTAAGTTCTTGAGACAATATCCCGCACACTCCCGGTCATTAGGCACAACGTATTTGTTCACTCAGTAGTGTAAATAAACACAAATTGCTGTCTGACAGAATGATGGAAAGATGAGGCAAGTATGGGCTTGACTTGTGATGAACCTTCGGCTCTGATTACTTCCTGCTGAAACTGGAGATGTAAAAGGTGGACCACAGCCTGTGTTTCTTTCTTTTCTAAGGGTTGGGGTGTGTACTGATGTTTGCTCATCTTTCAGACCATTAGGCTATGTTTTGACAATTTTAATTTGTGCTGTCTACTATTATTTAGTCATTATTTGACGTAGTTAATAATTACCTCCGCCAAGGACATTATGTTTTTGGTTCGGTTTGTCCATTTCTTTGTTTGTTTGTTTGTCAGCAGGATTACGGCTTTATTGATACAGAAATTCATACTGCATTAACATTGTGAGATAGAGCATGCCTTGGCGGAGGTCTGCGCTGTCCGAGTGTCCTTCTAGTTGTATTTATTCTTGGGTCAGTCCTCTATGTAGAGATGGAAAAAAAGAGATCCATGCACAGAATTTGGTAATACTTTAACTATCAAGTAAATACCAAAAGAATAAGCATTCTAAACTTGGTCTTTCAAGCAGGTTTTAAAATTGTACGTTATGTACAGTTACCCAGACTGAAAATGTTGCCTTAATGGAAGACATTTTAGGTGAACAGGTGGCACAGGAGCACAATTCTTACCCATTACTGCTGAGAGGTTTTATTTCCAGCAATTTGGTCATGCAACAAACACAATTGGCCAAGTTGCATGCTGGGATAGGATCACATCCTTGTCACTGCATTAGCGATTCTTGAGTGTTTTTCGGGTCAGCTCCACTGAAGAGTGGTGGTATTTGGGAGGAATATCGGGGACCTCCTGCCTGTTACAGTCCGCCCTCTTAGTGAAGTTCCTTACTGGTGGGTAAAAAGAATTGGTAGCTTTTCCCAGTAGCATTTACAATTTCCAATATTTTTTTTACCTTCACAGTAGAGACAGAGATACTGGTGTGGTGGAATTTCCAGCTTACGGACTCATGCTATGTAAGTTGAGACAGCGGTACCCCAGGTCTCATTCAGGTCAGTGTCCAACATAACCTCATATCCTGTCTCAGGCAGTGGAGTAGTTCAACTCTATGTCTCTACAGATTTAGGGAGTCTAGGCAGATAGGGAATGTTTTGATCCAGGACTGTCTCCTTTTGGAGGTCAGTGGAAACAGGGTAAAGGGGCCCGACACACTTTAGCGTGGATCCCAGAAAAAAATAGACTCAACTAGGTTTTAAGTAAGCCTACATATTTACGGTGCCCGCAATATCTTTGTTTACATTAAAGGTTCAGCTAAACTTAGTCATCAAAGTCTACCGAATCTTCTTCACTTATGTGAATCAATTGTGCTGTTCCTGAGTTTTTCCTTAAAGGTGCCCTGCCACACGTATTTCATTACTTTGTGGTAATGTCTGAAGTTCTTCCATGGACTCTGTAACATTTTTTGTGGAAAAAATTCCTTGGTTACCTTGTTTCAAGCCATTCTAGCATGGTATAGAAAGCCTACAGGACGACTCAGCTTGATTTCTGCCAGTTCTCATTAATATTCAACAAGCTAAGCTGTTTGAATCTGATTGGCTAACAGCTAGCCAATGAGAGCCTGGCTGTCAGAATCCTTTACCCAGCCCAACTGGGCGAGCTAATGAATAGTAATGAGCTTAAGCAATATGATGTCAGACTGACCAGCTTTTGTAATTGGCCTGATTTCTCTGCTTATTTCTTTTCAGTGGCTAGAGCTGACAAAGGAGCTTAGCAGTTCATTTTCACCTTCACAACATAACACATATTTCAAAAAATGCAAGTAAAAATGGTTTTGTATGGCAGGGCACCTTTAACACCTTGATCAGGGTTCAAATGCAGTAATTCTTGGGTGCATTTGGACACCGAGTCTGATCATTTTTTTGGTTTAATTTATACCTCCAGCCCTACAAGTCATCAGTTTGTGTTTGTCTTTGGGTGCAAGCTGCAGTGTAAACAGTTTAAGTCATTAAGTTAAAAAACAGAAACAAGTAAGTAATCTATTTTGTGTTTTGACCATTAGTTTGATCTGTAGTATTAGAAACTAGAGATTGCAGATAGACAACCCCAAGCTTAAAGCATTTCAAACCTATGTCTCTTAGTGACCCTTTTTAAGGTCAGACTTCTCACCCTGACCCTGATATCCAATTTCCTTTGCATCGGGGATCTGGGGACCAGACACCTCCATTAGGAGACACCTGAGGTGCACAGGACCCTCCTCCTCCAGTCACTTCAAGTCCCCAGTGATACACTCATCACATGCCTCTGTCTTCCACAAATGAGCTGTGATTGAGGTGATTGGAATTTCCAGAGGCTGTCACAATCGTTTTGATTGGGAAATAGACAGGAGATAATGGGAGAGACAGGCCTGTTATGAGAGCCCTGTCGGGGTTAAAATAATGCATCAGAGGGAAGAGGTTAAAGACACCGCTTCCTTGTTAATAATTAATTGCTGTGCATGTGATGGATCCACTTCATTGCTCCCAGTCATCACTTGGTAATTGCTTTACATTTAATTTGTCTTAGAGACTGTTTCTCAAGCTGGGTAAATTGTGCTTAAAGTTAATATGAGCTCAGACTGAGACATAAGTTTGGTCATAAACCAGTGATTAAAATATGACAAGTTTTACCTAAGGAAGTAAAGATTCAGTAATTCTATACACTAGTTCTTGAATTAACTTCATGAGCTAATTTAAAGATGATGTCTTCAATACTCGTAAAATAAGCTTAAATTAAAAGTATGTTGTTAATTTCTCAATATTTTTTTGAAACTAGCAGGGATGATTGCTTGTATTAGAGAACATTTGTGTATTTTTTTTGGTAGTCGGTAATATTATATTTTGAGATATTGACAAATTGGATACAAAACTGTTAATTTGGTAAACTGAATGTTATTGTCTCTGAAGCAAAAAGTGCCGGCGGTATGGAGGAAAAGAAGTCACACACAGCACGCTGACGTACAGAAGTAAACATGGAGACCACTGTGTACTATCGTTCGGTTTGGTGGTTAATATGCATAATGTTGTGGCACCAACAATGTACCAACAATACAGATACAGACACAGAAAACTTTATTAATCCTCCAGGTCAGGTTGAGTTCATATTTTATCAGCTCTCTGGGCCACCAGGTCTTTCTGCTGGACTCCAGTGATCTTAGAGCAGACCTTAACAATGTTCACAAACTTGTGTTGGTCTTTAATAAACACTAGATTTTAAGAAATCCACTGCATTCGCGTTTTATTGAGTTGTCAAAGAAATGCAGAAAATGCTAAATAACTTCTTGAATTTATTTCATGGACAGCCAATCATCCTATGGCCTGACAAGGAATTTCAGAGAGACAATGACTGCATCTCTAGATGACACAAGCTTATGCTAGTGGATTGGACATGAACATGTTGTCCCTGCAGACCAGCAGTGACACTTTGGAGAGGAATGTGCCTTTAATACGCCTGGAGGATGATGCTGACCTCAGGGTATGGAGAGCTTCTTTCTTTTTTTTTAACAATGTTTTTATTACTTTTCATTGCAAATACAATTCTCAACAGATTCAGATTTGGTGGATACATGTGCAGCAAAATCATCTCAGGGTCAAGTGGAATGTTTACAGACAAGATGAACATAGTTTTATTGATCACCTTTTGTCACACTCCCAGACACAGTGCATGTTCCTTTTAGCCTCATTACATTTAAAACAAAGGTCAGGTATATTACTGTGGTATTTATTCAATGTAACAGGAGTTGGGTATGTCTGCATCAGCCAATCATATTGGAGTAGCAATTGTTTGTTAAAATGTCCTCTAAGGATGAGAGTGCAGGGATCCCCACTAATTGGTTTTGTATAGAAGAAATAAAGTTCCTCACTTGGAGATATTTAAAAAAAAATATTCTTGAAATGTTACACATTAGAGAGATTTCTTCAAACTACTATACTTATTCCTTTCTTTGCCCATATCTGGAATCCTGCATCCAGCTTGCCTGGTTTAAATAAAACATTGCCCCACACTGGGCTGAATTGTGACAGAGACTCCAATATGTTCATATATTCTTTTACCTTACCATACCATACATTAAACATATTAAGAACTATAGGATGAGTAGTATGTGTTCTTAAGTACTTTAGTTTGGCTGAAATGGAGAGCTTCTTTAAATGATTCTACTGCAGCCTTGCTATGGGGCCACCACTGAAGAAGTCACACATGCTCACTGGTGACCTCTATAGTTCACTCTTATCTGCACCAGAAGAGAATCAAACTTCACTTTGCTGCTGTATAGCCCCCCTTCATTGGGGAATTTGACTGCTCGCTTTGCCAAATCCAAAGCAGCCAGTGCTCAGCCTTGCATGCACACAGATAATGATCAAGTTAATTAGACCTGAGATTGAACGAACTGCAGCAGCAACTTAATCATTTGTAACTTGATTAGAAATACTATATTCTGCACCTCCAGAGACCTGAAAAATGTTCCGTCTTTTTTCAGAGAGCTTGAAATTAGGATGTACTTTGGAATTCAGGTCTTCAGTTAAGACATAATGTTTTTGTAATCCAAGACAGTAAAATTATCCTAAAGTCTTACACACAAGCTCAAGGGAAATCCTTTGTTGTATCTGACTGACAGTAAGCAGGTGTAGATTACAAATGTATTAATGTTTTCTTTCTTATCCCCATAGGAAATCTATGAATTTGGAAGGAAATTGGGTCAAGGTAGCTTTGGAGTTGTTTATGAAGCCACTCACATTGAGACACAGACAAAATGGGCTATTAAAGAGGTTTGCAGACCAGCGGTGAGTGCATTTTGCATACCTTTGGCGGGGCCGGTTTTTTAATTTAACAAAAAGTTGCCCTAATAAGTTATGTTTGGAAAGAAACAAATGCCCACAACCATGCTGAAACTCCATTAACTCTGATTTGACTTTCTGTCACTTCAGGCAGGAAGTTCCAAAGCAGAGATGCTGGAGCTGGAAATAAACATTCTCAAACAAGTGAATCATGCTCACATAATACGTCTCCAGGAAGTCTACCACACGGCTAAGGTAAGCATTGCTAACCTTTAAGTAACAAACTCAAAGTCAGCCAAATAGAGAGAGTGGGATAGGTGTAATGCATGTGACATACCATAATCTTTGATTACTCAGAAATATTACTAATAAGCACAGACAAATTGACTGTATGGTCCGGTGCATTTTCTCTGCTTGTTTCTAGATGACTTATTTGGTTACTGAGCTGTGTGTTGGAGGTGAACTGAAGCACCTGTTGCAGCGGAAAAAGTTCTTTACAGAGGATGAGACAAGGCACATCATCTGTAGCTTAGCCGATGCCGTTGTTTACCTGCACAAAAGAGGTAATGTCATCCTACAGATTGACATTTTGATAGTGTTACAAATCATTTCAACACTAGCTGACAAGTTTTTGATGACCTCCAGTGATTGGAGTCCTCACCTTGCTGCTCACTACACTCTGAAATTCCTGATAGGGGTGTTTACAGGTGTATGACAACACCTGGATGTGGTTACTATTGCAACATACATGAAAGTTGTAACCAGAAGACAAGTGAAACAATGCTATTCAGCTTGTTGTTAAGTTACTCCATACTCTTACAGTAATTATACTGTAGTGTGGAATAAGTATTACTGGATTTATTATGTTTTAGTCTAGGGTGTTTTATATGTTTTTATTAAATACACAGGTGGAATTGGGAAACACCTCAGGCCTTGTTCGGACTGTGTTTTAAATAAACTGCGCTTCAGTTAAGTATATATATATATATATATATATATATATATATATATATGTATGTATGTATGTATGTATGTATGTATGTATGTATGTATATATATATATATATATATATATATATATACTATATATATATATATATATATATATATATATATATATATATATATAAGTGCCATTATTATACTCTTTTGTGTTGCCCTCAGTAATGTGAGATTCCTTGCCATTACGGCTTTCAGTAATTACAGAAGCGTGGCTCATTTTTGATAAAACAGCAATAATAAACAACTTCCAGAAAAAAAACATGATTAACATTTTAATTAAATCTACATGTTTTATGCGGAAATGCTGTTTCCCCTTTTAATGGTGAGATCTTTGGTTAGAGGTAATTTAGGACATTGCCTGACATGAGGCATCACTACCTGTGGCTAATGACTAATTTACAGCAAGCCAGGGAGCAATACTGATTAATAATGTTTTGACATGGAAAGTCCCTCTCTGCTGGTTTTCCTCACCTCTGTAGAAACTAATGATACAAATAAGAAAGTGCTGGCTTCGAATTAAAACATAACCCTCTGTCAAAAGACCAATTGTTAGGCTTAAATTTGTTTGGGTTTTCTCAGATTATCAAATATCTGCTGTCCTTTGTCGGACTCAGCTGCTGTTTGTCACATGCTGTAAGTCTTCAGAGCTATACTTAGACTCTGTTTGCCTTACTGTAGACTGTTTTGAGCTGTAATGCTAACACATCCTGGTTACAACATGGTACATTTTGCATGTACTAAAGTACATGTACATTCTACATTTTGCATTGTAATAAAAAACGTAATTTATGAATATGAAATTAGGAGTTCTGCTGCTAGCAAGCAGTCGAAAAAAAAACAGGTATCATTGAACAAAAGATATCTTAAATGGATGAAGGAAAGAAAGAACGTGTAGGTGTTTGTTTTGTGCATACCAGTTGGTCTAATGTACCTTTCACACACCATCAACACTTTTGCGTTTTATAATTGGTTGCTTCAAACAGTGCAGTGAAAAGGACAGCCCAGGGCAAATTGTATTTTTCCTTCTGCCTTCTCTCACTCCACCAAGTTTTGTTAACGAGGCCCTTCAGCCTGGCCTACTGTAAGCAAGGTAAACAGATCACTGTTAGTGTGTGCAAAACATATTTTTTTCTGGTGACTGACATTAGCAAATCGTGTTGCTCTTAACTCTAATCACAGCTTTATTTATTTTCTTCAGAGCTAAGGTCATGATTGATGATTTACCTAGGAATTATTTTGGTATTTAATAAGAGAAAATCAGCATCACAGCAACAGTGACAACTGCAGAGTTGTGTGACACTTCTCAGTGTCACTTCTCACCCCCTTTTCACCCATTTGATCCATTGTTGATAGAAAAAATCAATATGAATATTGATTACAACAACTGTGTTGTGTATTGTGTTGTATACATCCATGTTAAAACTGTATTAAAGCATTGTGTCTGTGTAAAGGTTTTCCTCCCCATATCTTACAGACATAGTGCACCGGGACTTGAAACTTGAGAACATTCTTGTACAGAATGATCTTGATGAGGATGATAATGGCAGGATTAATATCAAGGTAAGATGGTGACACAAACTGTGAAACTTTCCATCACTCCATCGCTTCTTATCCATTCTCTGTCATACTTACTACAGGCCTCTGATGTGCACTTTTTCTTTGCCCATTATCTCCTTTATATTCATACTACCTACCTACCTACCTACCTACCTACCTACCTACCTACCTACCTATCATCGATTATGACAGACATCCTCAGGTTTACCTTTATAGTATACCTTTACACAGAGAGACTGTATCTTTAAACAAATTACTAGCTGAGCACAGCACGTTGTGTGCACTGACAATGAGCAGATACCTGGTGTGCGAGCTACAACAACTCTCTGTTTTTCTCTCTTTGTCTCACACACACATACACAAACACCCACATACTGTAATGTACATGTTGTGAGAAAGTGTTGTTGTGGCACAGTATTCATTCATTTAATTTCACAGGAGTTGGTCTTTTCTGGATTTCTTTTTGCTTTTGTAATAATTTCATACCCCTTTGCAAATATGTGGACCCATACAAGCTATGATGCTATTCATGTAAATTATCAAAGTTGTTTGTGCTCAATGTCCAGCCTTGTTTTCCTGACAAAAGCACCTATAAAAAATACTTCAATGTGGGTTCTGTCAGCACATCTAAATCAAGTTTATTTTCATCCCATGTTTCATGTGTGCTATTCTCTACCTAGGTGACAGACTTTGGATTATCGGTGAAGACAGGTGGTGTAGGGATTGAGAACATGATGACTGAGGCCTGTGGGACTCTTATCTATATGGGTATGATGCCTATATCTCCTACAGCATGCTAGTAGACCACACAGATGACCACAGGGATAAAACTCTTAAGTTTGAATGAGTGCCATCTTCCACAGTATCTTTTTGGTTCTACCACTGGGAGGTGCAAAAGTTGGAAATGTTATATAGTGGTTTTAAGTTTGTAAGTGTGATTCTATTTTAGCATGCAGAATGCATCAGGTGTATTTTATATTTATACTTGTACTGTAAAGGTACTGCAGAGTTTTTAACCTATAGTGGTGCTATGGAGCAATGTTTGTATTAGCAGGTCCCTGTGTTGTTTGTATCTCAAGCTCTACTAGCAATTGCACATTACTGCAGAGTGTAGAGTGCGGTAGTACAAATGTGTAGTGTATGCAAGCTACAATATGACATCCCTTGGTTTCTTGCTATTCCAATCATAGACAACTGGTGGAGTTAAAGTGCCAAAAAATGTGGCAATATAAGAGACTGCTAGGCGATTTTAACATGGATATAAACAATTCAGGTTTCAAAGTTTGTAAAAGAAATTGGCTTTGTGAGTGTTTTATGAGACCGGAAATGCACTCAGCATGTTTGCTGAGAAACACTGAATCTGAACATTTTTACTTTGCGTGCTTTGCAACAGTTGTTGCATTTACCTACATCACAACCAACCTACAAAACAGTTCTGGCATGGACCAGCTGTAAATCATGACTCATGTTCTTGTGGTGTGCAGTGTGTCCTTGTGAGTATACTGATGAACATGATACAAATAATATGGGATTTGCTTGAAACGTTGCTCCACTAGTGGTCAAAAACTAGTTTTACCTGGTGGTTTTAGGCCAGAAATTTTTCATATCTCACAGAAAGAAAAGTCATACATTTGTGTATGCATGTGAATTTCAGCACCTGAAATGATGAGCGGTCGTGGTTACAGCCAGTGGTGTGATGTGTGGAGCATTGGAGTCGTTATGTATATGTTGTAAGTAGACACTACCCACACATACTATATAGACATACACCCATCCATCCATTCATCCATCCATCCATCCATCCATCCATCCATACACACATGTCATACATACATACATACTACGAATACATGTGTCTGAGCTGTGTCTCCCTTTAGGTTGTGTGGGGAGCCTCCGTTTGTGTCCAAAACAAAGGCAAACCTACTTAAGGAGATTATGAACAAAGAAGTCAAATTTACTCAACCCATCTGGGCCACAGTCAGTGATGCAGGTGACACTTAATAATACATTAATGAAAAATGTAATCCTGCAACAAAGGAGAAATTGTTTGTGATATGGAGTGAATTTATTTTTTCATTGATAAGAAGCACAGGATGTTGCATACATGCAGCTTTACTGTTTAGTTTGTCACTAACAAACTCACCGATTGGCTGTCTCAACAGCAAAAAATCTATTGACTTGCCTTCTGAAGGCGGACCCTGCCTACCGTATGTCCGCTAATCAGCTACTAGAAAACCCTTGGATTACAGTAAGGCAATGATCGTTCCAGCTGCATTCATAAACTTTACCAAATGAGTCACACAAGGAGCTCTTATTGGGTGCTTTGTCCAACAGGGTGACACTAATGTGCCTGCTATGCCGTCCAATGTGCTGGAGATGATGCGCAACCACCTGGAACAGAAAGAGAGTAAGACGATGATGAAGATTTAACTTAATTCTTATAAATTAATCCAGGTCATGAGGAGATAATTTGAATAAACAACATTGTGCAAGTGTATAAATATATGATATAATATATATATATATATATATATATATATATATATATATATATATATATATATATATATATATATATATATATATATCCAGTATAATGGATGAAGTGGAGGCAAAACAATTCAGTTTTTAAACATTTTTTAAGGTTTTAGTCTGTTTGACTAATAGTCAGTGTTGGACGAGTTACTTATGTAATGTAATACATTATTGATTACTAGTTACTGTTATGAGAGTAAGTAGTTATATTACAATATTACTGTCTCTGAATTGTAATGCTTTACACTACTTTTGCGTTACTTTTGAGTTACTTTCACCAAAATAAAAGTGGAAGTATGACTTGGCAGGTAGCTTGTGAATTTTACCAAGGAATCAACAAAGTCTCATTTTTATCCACCATATACATCATAATTTATTAATATTATTTTGTATTATTAATCTGAATCTGCAAAGTGACTAAAGCTATAAAATAGTTAAGTAAATCACAATAGCCTACTTGACTCTGAATTGTGTTAGAAGTAGCCAATAAGTAGGAGAAAATGACTCAGTTAAAAGCATCTTACAATTGAATCGAAGTAGCCTACGGTAGGCTATAGTTACTTTCCACTGCTGATAAAATGTAATGATATTACGTGTAGCAAGACTAAACATTAATTCCCGTCATATTGTTATCTGTCAGTTGCTCGGGCACATTACTGTCAGCACTGACAGGACACAGATGTCCCTAGCCTACCGTCTCTGGTTCTTGCTCTGACCACGGGAACAGTGACAAGACAGCTTGCTTCAACGTAGCGTAAAAAAATAATGTCCATGTCGCAACATGTTTTGCGGATTTGGTGAATTCTTAAAAAAACAAACGCCACTAAATGTCGGGTTAAAATGCGTTGTAACTCGCGTTACTGAGATTGTAACGGATATAATATTACCGACATTTTATTAGTAATGCGTTATATTACTGCGTTACAACAAAAAGGAATACATTACTGTAATTGCGTTACTTTTGTAACTCGTTACTCCCATTACTGCTAATAGTAGATTTCATTTTAGCAGTGAGAGTTAGCTGGTAAAGAAGCGTGAAGCGATAGTATTGTTGCTATGATTTCCTGCAGTTTAGTACTGATGTTTAACCTGCTGAACTGCTACAAAAATGTATTTGAGGTGTCCTGATATATAATTTTAACAGATACCGACCAGCCATTCAGAAACAATTTCTCTCACAAGGATTGGCTGTGCTGTACCCAGAACCATTGGATAAGTCAAACTTACCAAATAAGGTCAATTTAGTAAAATCTACACAGTTACTGGTTGTATGAGGCTTTTACAGTGGAGAGTACTTAGGAAGGAGGAGGAGGGACGGAGAGAGGGATTAACCAAAGCCACATGAGGTAACTTGATGTTGATGTTATTTAAAATCATCCACAACAGGAACACAGACTGTGGAGGACTTGTCCCTCACCTCTTCTGAGGTCACACTGGACCCAACCCCGCTCCCCAGGGTAGCTTCAACAGAAACAGATAGCAGCTGTAGGAGGGATGCTGAGAGAGACAACAGTTTATGCCCACCCTCCACATCCACCACCACGGTACTGTATTTCTGTTTAGCACAGCTTTACATTTTGACCATACCTGCTTATGTGTGTTTTTTTTTTTTATTCAGGACTCTTAAATTTAAATGGCTCCCAAATCGTTTTAAAGATGTAAAGTAAAGTCTCTTCTTATCTATTTAGGTACTGTTACGTCTGCTTACACATCTCTTACCTCATGTGGTAATTATCTTGTTTTTAACTAAGACTATCTCATTAACTTAGCCCTTACAGCAAAACCGTTTTTGACAAAGCTGTTGGAAGTTTTTGACAATTTGATAATTTTGTAATGCCAACAACTGAGCTCACATGGGTAAGCAACAAAACTGGTCCTGAATAAACCATAATAACTATTTCCTCTACATCATAAGAATATACATAGAGGAATAGGTAGTAACCTTAACATTCCCCTTTTAGATTTTGCAAAGGTACGTTATAGTTAGGTACTTTAAACTCCCAGCTGCACATGGTTTTACATTGCAATGGGCAGTAGCAAGTTACTGTATTTATCAGTTTCTGATATTCATGTCAATGTGGAAATTATGATTGTCAATCTCATATACGAGACAGGTTTAAAACAAAACAAAAACTGAATTTTCCTTAATGGGAAACTAAAACTGTATAGGTCAGCCCTTAGCTACTCTATATGGTCATGGAATCCAGGTTTCCATCTCTCTTCTTTGCCTTTGGGATATTCTTGTATCTTGGAATAAAGACTAAAGAGAGTGGTGGCGGTGATCTAAATTTAAAAACTACAAATATCTACAGCTGTACATTCTGGATTTTTAACACAAGCTTTGTTATGTACCTGCCTTTGTGCTTTCATATTGCCATGCATGCATTACCACTAGATGGTGCCAGATTTACCTATTACAGAAGATGGCAATAAAGGTGTAGCGATGCAGCAGTTTTTAAAATGGATGTGATAGTTAATTCAGTTATGTAAGAAGAATATGAATCTTATCCCTGCAGTCAGATGCCAGTGGGAAACCCTCCACACAGCCGAGTGCAAAGCAGCGCCGGCTTCGGGACAAGAAGGACGTCGGTACAGGACAGAAACCAGCCTCTGAGCTCAGTAAGGCAGACGACCAGAGACCTTCTACCTCCAGCAAAAGTAGGACTGGCCCCCGCAAACTCTAAGACCAATACCCCTTTAGAATAAAAAGACTAAACTAAAAGATGAGCCATTTCACTTATAAAAGAGTGAGAGAGAACCATATGGAGAGAACACACAGTTGGGCAAAAGAAAGTGAGCACACGAGAGAAAAACCTTTACTTGGACCTTTTACTTATTTTTCTTATACACTTTATTTAATGTTATTATTTTTATTTCATGAAATTCTGTGTTTTAGCAGTTATGTGAATGAAACTGCTGTGAATGGTGCAACCCTTTATGGTGATTAACAGAAACTAAGCAGTGACAAATAAATGGGCCTCATATGCAAGTGTAAAAATAGTACAAGAAGTCTGAGAAAACTGCAGCTAAGGGTCCAGCCTCAGCAGTGCCTCGTGCCAAAGGAAAGAGCCCTCGGTCTGAGGTGCTCCTCAGATGGGGCCAAACTGCTGGACAAATGCCAACTGTTTGAGAACATCATGCAGCCCAAATACAGACTCACACTTTTATAGTGGCCAGCAAACAGGGATTTAATGAGTTTGTCAGATATTACTGGTGGCATCTGATTGAAGGCTTTTATTATACAGCAGGTACCTAGAGTTAGTTGAGTAAAGAGAGCTACCCAGGAGATTTGAGCACAGCTCATTCCTTAATAAATTCCTAATTTAGTAATTGACTTACTACCTAGCAGCGTACCTTGTCATTCTTAAAGTCATCTTTTTATTTATATACACTGTAAATGTATGGCTATAGAAATGATTACATCTCTTATGTAAAAAGTGAATGTTAATTTATTACTTTGGGAAAAAAATAATTATTAGCTAAAGGTCAACGGGTGTAATAATCTGGTCTAATATATATATATATATATATATATATATATATATATATATATATATATATATATATATATATATATATATATATATATATATATATATATTTAAATAAGACTTTAAATGTGCCAAATATCACAAAACACAGAACTGTTTCACAACATTTTCGGCTATTTTATTTTCAATAACATGAACATATTTTTTTTATTGTTTTACAATTACATGCTAAATTGCTGAGAATACTTATATCAAGAGTACAGGAAATTTGACTGCATATCATTTCACAACGCCAAAGTTAGCATTAGCATTCTTTTTTTCTGTTCTGACCTCTCAATTCCAAAACGCCCTGTATGCGGTGACTGCACCCACTCAGTGTCAAAACAGAAAAACCGTCACACAGGCTGGTTACGCTCCATCTGAATGCAGAGGATTGGGACTGAGGGCAGCCACGGGTCTAATCTCGTTTGGAGGCCATTGAAAGCGGTAGGAGCTACTTTGAGGGCACTGCCATTCAAGCACAGGTTTTTCCGCTGTAGAGAGAATAATCCCCAGCATAGATACAACATTAAAGTAGCCAAGCATAACACACAGAGGCTGAATTTCAAATCCACCCATTTGCATCTTGAAGTGAATGAGTGCCAACAATGGGGCTCCGTGTTCATGCACAGGCTCTGTGCTTTAGTGTGTCAGTAAATGTAGTGTGCATTTGTTGAAACATTACCTACCTACATTGCAGGGAATAGGTAATTGTCTTAAAAGTGTGGACACAGTATGTTAACCTGTATCAAACTCAGTCCAGGTAGACGTACTGATCACGGGTGATGTTTCTTAAGATAATGAGTAGATATGCAAAACTGTTTTTTCACTGTTTATTGTTAGATTTATTTTTATCAAAATGATGGGAATGAGAAGGAACAAATGGCATGTGAATCATCTTTGATTCAAGCTGCTTGCCAAAAGACTGCAACATTACTGCAACATTATTGACATACTGTCTGCCTTTGGTTTACTCAGACTGGTATAAACAGCAGATGGAGCTGTAGTAAATTGCTGAATTCATTTCCTGGAGTTAATCTGACAGGAGAGGGCTATCCCTAAAGCTTACTATCTAGTTTTGTGCATGAAGATGTGTAATTTAAATTGATTGCTTGAGTCACTGCCCATTAGAACTGTGATGTCCATGTAACGTGTCACTAATTAATATGTTGTATGTTTATGTCTTCATGGTCCATTCAAACAAAATAAATGGTCAAGACATGCTTCTTTTTGGGTGCAGTTTCATTCACAAAATGTGATTTTGTTGGGTTATAAATTGAGAAATAAAAAACAAAAACAATGATTCATCTTAGTTAAACTTATTTTTCCTTAAGACTACCACACTGGAGGTCTGTTTAGACAACCTTCTGTATGGATAATTTCTGTCAGAAGAGGAGATGGGATTTGAGCATATGGTCCTCATTGTCTTGTGCCAGACATTTGATTAATTATAGGGAAACATGAAGACAAAAAAATCTCCAAATTGATTTGTGCAAGCAGAATATGGCCTACAGCGAATTATAGGAGTGCTTGTTCATTTAAAGAGACTTGAACACATCAAGAAAATATGTGAAAAGCTGTGTTTTCATATATGATGACAATAAATTCAGATGTTGTTAAAATACTGTCAGTTTGTATTGTTGTATTGTAAGCCAGGAGCCTCCACTTTTACTTTTACTCCTTTGGCCAAAACAACAGAGAAAAGAGGTGGGAGGGGAGGAGGGACAGAATGAGAGAGGCTGTATGGTGGATAGGTTAGGGGCGTGGATTTGGGACAAAGCATGGAGGCAAAGGAAATTAGAAAATTCGGCGGGATGGAACAAGGGATGTGCGACCTCCCCTCCAATCCCTCCCCCCTTTTCCTCCAGCAGTGCTCCTGACAGATGGAAGTAAGGTGGGTGGGTTGACGGGCTGGAGGGATTAAAACTCTGCAGCCCCATTTTGGAGCCTGAAGAGTGTCACTCCTGCAAAGCTGGGGTGCAGAGAGGCACTTGTGGCGAGAGTCGCGGGGCGTGTAAAGTGGGTGCATGCAGGCTAATGTCAAAAGAGGCAAGGATGCTTCCTCTGCTTCAACCCCCCTCTGCTCCATCCACCTTTAACCACTGAGGAGCGTGGAGGGAGCTGCTAGGAGAGGGGAGGGGGTTGTATCTCAATAACCTTAATAGAGCTTCCTTTAATTAATCACCTCATCTGCAGAGGCCCGATACCTGCAGCTGACCCCCCCCCTCTATTCCCCCCCTCTATTCCCCCCCACCTTCATCCTCATCCCAAACACAACATCCTCACACTGCTACTGTGACATTGTGGTAATGAGGTAACACAGCTACAATGTCATGGAAATGTTGCGGAGACGTTATCTGTGGGAGCTCATCACACATGCTGATGTTCCTGATCCCCTTCAATGTTTACGTTGTGTGTGGAGGTGTGTGTGCCTCTGTGTGCCCCCCACCCCCCCTCACCAAAAAAAACAAAACAAAAACAATAACGGCTACTTATGGCCAAATGGTGGAAGGAAGAAGAAGAGAGGGGGAGACCCTGCCTCAAGTGAACATTTGAAACAGATGGCAATTTCAAAGCAAGCCTCATCAATCTTTGTTGACACTACCCATTTTTAAAACTACTTTTATTTAGGATATTTGCAATTATAATACATACTGTAAGCTCATTTGAATATCAAATTAATTACTGAACACACTGAAGTAAATACCTCTTTTATAAGTCCTTGTTAAAAGTGAAAAGTTCTTGACTACGGTTGGATGGCGTGTTAATTTACAGTGATATCTAATCCCAAGTTACTTCACATAAAAGGCATTACTATACATATTTTAATGGCGAGGTGGTTGTTTTCTAAGCAATTTTCTGCTAGAGTACATTTTTAATTTATTCATATTTAATTTATTGGTCTCTGCATACCCGCTCAGTAAAACTAATCAACACCATGTATGGGCCTCTTTAAGCCACATCTCTCCTTGGCAGGCAGACAGGCAGCCTCTGCATAAGGATAAACTGGAGGATACCACCGCAAAGGATAGACTGTTCAGTTCTCACAAATAACCTTTTATTCAGAGGGAAAAAAGGGTGGAAAATAAAAAATGTGCCCAAGCCTTGATCCAAAAAATGTCAATTTATGTGGATAGTAACCATTGTCACTGCTGCTGTCGGAACATCGTCCTCTTTCTGTTACTTCCTGCCCTCAAACTCTTCTGCCCTTGAATTGGTATGTATGACAGTATGACTGGAGTTCTTATCACCTGACTGCACTATACACTCCAAATATCTATCGACCCATTGACACACCTTGAGGAGCGATCTACACAACCTTACACATGGAAATGATTTCAATTAATTACCATTCCCCTTTGACAAGGCAGAGAGGGGGGGGACAAAGGAGCCCAGACAACAGGAGCATTTCTCTGGTGCAATGTGCACCATGTGTAATGAGCAGCAGAAAGGTCATTTGACACATTTCTGCCAGAATGAATTCATTTATTTCAAGCACTTAATTTTGTAGTCACCTCATTGGTGCACGGCTTGGCAGTGCACTGAGAGTGTGCATTACCACAAGTGGAGGCTTAGTTTCCTCCCCAACAGCTAGTGCTGACCACAGGTCTGTGGGAATGCCTGAAGAGCAGCGAGATAGTGAAATGGAGTGTGGGAGATCCAATCACCTCTTCTATCATAGGAAAATCGCCTCCATCACCTTCAGCGTAATTGGAGCATTCATTACAGTTCAGTAAAAATGCAGGTTGCCATTAGATGGGCAATTTAAAAGTAGGCTTCTGGAGAATGAGAGACTTGAGGGGTCACGATACGGGGTCACAGTCAAGTAAATAATGGGAATTGGTCCCATGAGGCTTAGAAAACCACAAAGCCTGTGGTCACGCACCAAAATATAACTCAGCACAGGAGAGAGGCAGGAATTCAATCATCAGACAGAAAATAAAATGCCCCCTGTGCCCTCTCAACATCACAATAATTAAAAAAAGAAAGTCTGATACAATTTACCGTCCTATAATTACTCTAACCTGATTAGTTTAGAAAGTGCTGTGATGCATGTGTGACAACTGGAAACTATTACGTTATTGTAATGCTTATATTACAGTAAAGATTAAAAAATTAGAAGCATGTACAGCTTGAAGATTGTACATTAAACTGTATTTTGCACCCACCAAGATGCTATGTCCCCATACACTGTATGTACCACGTATATCAGATTGAGAAGTTGATCATCAACTTTACCTCATGTTGAAGTGTAGTCTAACATGGTAACTTTTAGTAGGGAGACTGTTGCCTTCAGCTGCCACTAGAGGCCTCAGTCTGGCTAAAAGTTGCACCACTTTGTTTTTATATGTACAGTTTTGCTGTTTTGGGTTTTTGTTATGTTTTTACATTTCTCTTCAGGGAAACATTTCACTGAAAGCAAGACCAGAAACATTTGCTTGATCAAAGGAAGCATATTTAATGTGTTTAGGTTTGAAAACAGAGTTGTTACTTATGTTCTGAAGGTTATTTTACAAAACTTTGTTTTCAACAATAGCTCATCGGCTTATGTGTACTTCACTAACTGCAAACATGCCCGAAGTCACTACTGATAACATGATTTTAAATTCTCTTTTTAGAGATTTAAACACTCTCACAACAAATCTGCGTATTTCTTTCTTTGTGAAGCTCCCACTAATGATGTTTTTTTGCAGGAGAAAATGCTTCTACATTAAATATGAATACACATCATGATGAAACAATTAGGTAACGGTCTTCTGTGTAGCCTGTTTAAGTATCTGGATGCTTAAAGAAAATGTAATGACATAAACAAAGCTGTGGAATAGTACTCACAAATTAGCCTCACTTCTCAGTGGAAAATAATGTAATTAGAGAGTTTTGCACTGAGAAAACCCACAGAGGCCCTTTCTTGTCAAGACCGAACCTTTACGAATTATGAAATAAGATAATAATCAATCATAAATATGCTTCTATTGGAAGGGATGCCCAGAGGTTCATGATAGGATGACACCCGGCCTCTGAGTCAGGGGTTCTCACAGAGTGTGCTTTCCTCCAGCCCTTTTACCACTCAGGAGGCAGATTGGACTTCTCACTCTCAGCTACTCCGCATTATTGTCCATTATCACACTGTGGTCCATGTGTAAGGTGACAGTGGTGCTCTGATGGAGAGGCGACAGGGGGACCTAGACTGCAATAACATATTATTAGCTTTTTTCACAGCTCCACTGGGCTGGATTTACACTGGATATCCAGAGACCTCCAAGGGCAGCCCACTGTCACAGCGGTGTCCACCAGCAAAGCAAATGCCAGAGATATTCAGGTGTGTGTGGACTGACTAGCCATACACACACACACACACACACACACACACACACACACACACACACACACACACACACACACACACACACAGAATGTGTCTGTAATCAGTGACAAGCCTTTTCCAATTAGCCTCAGTGTGCTGTCATTCTTGTGTACTATTGTAGTACTCCATGTTCTCCTTTTGTTCTGTAAACTGTAAACACATCTCCTGCCATCACTGTGGTGTGTCTGAGTCAAAACATGGAGAGATTATAGATAGATAGATAGATAGATAGATAGATAGATAGATAGATAGATAGATCAGTGCTCTATGAGAGTGGCACATCTGCCGCTCCCTTTTAAATGGGAGATGCTCTTGTCCTCGGTAATGTTAACAGTCTCCCTTGTGACTGATGCCTCTTGTCCCAGCCCTGTTTATAAAACAGTCAGAACTTCGTTAAGGGACAATAACATCAGCCAGGCTCAATTATGGTGACATTTTGCTGACATGCAGATTGCCTCCCCTCAATCTTTTTTTATGTAAAATACTGATGTGCCAGTCACATATGGATGGATGAACTTTGGGAGAATCAATAGTATTGATGAATCATAGATCATACAAGTCAACAAGACTGACACCAGGAGAGCGAATTCATTGCACACAGAAAGTCAATATTAAATTGTAATCATAATCAGACAAAGTGAGTTATGTATAATCAATAGCACAATTATGATAGAACTTGTCCTTGCATACAGACAATAAGTGCAGTCAAACAGGCTGCATTGTGTTTATTACAACATGAGCTTGTGAAGATGTCCATGCATTGTTAATGCTACTGTATCCCTTTAGTTATTTATGGTGAACCTCATTATCTCAGGCAGCTTATTTAAAGAGATGGTCACAAAAATCCAAATAAATATACCAAGGACTCTTTGGAAACTTTGGAAGTTGTTCTGAAATATGATGAAAGGAGATTGTCAGGAGGAGAGTAAAATAAGGCTGCTAAATCCAGTGATGGAAGAAGTATTCAGATCCTTTACTTAAGAAAAAGTATTAATACCACAACTGTGAAAATAAAAGTAAAAGTCTTGCAGTGAAAATGTTACTTAAGTAAAAGTGTGTAAGTATCATCAGGAAACTGTACTTAAAGTATTAAAATTAAAAGGACTCAATGCAGAAACATTTTAGAAACTGGAAAAGATCAAAACAGTTCTGTTTAATCTGCTAATCATTCAGCTGTACTTGTAGGCTTTTATATTGTTGGGTAGTTTAATTTACAAAAACATTGTATTTTACAAACTACATGCATTTTGTGTGCAAAAATCTTAATTTGTAAAGTCACTAGTAACTAAAGCTGTCAGATTAATGTAGTAAAAAGTACAATATTTCTTTCTAAAATGTAGTGGAGTAGAAGTAGAAAAAGAAAAGACTCAAGTAAAAGTACCTCAAACTTAAGTACAGTACTTGAGTAAATGTACTTTGTTACATTCCACCACTGGTTAAATCCAGTAAGACTATGGCATTTGATTGTTCTTTGGTGTGCCCTGAAATAAATGTTTTGCATGTTTTCTTAATTTGCAGTGAATTGAGCTCTCATGGCCATCGTTTATATAAAACAAAAATAGTAGCTCCATATGGTTTCAAATAACATTTACGTGGGAAAAAATCCCACAGTGAACTGTACACTGAAAAGAACTGCTAGCTTAAAGTTTATCCAGATAAGGACTTTTTTGTCTTCTTATTCAAATAACTAATTAATTAAAAAACAAATTAATTTAAATTTTAAAGATTCATGTGAACAGATGCATCATATTCACAAAATCATTAACTTCTGTCATTCAGACAGCACATTGAACCAAATCTGCTTTTCTTCTTCCAGACTAACATACTGTTTTAAAAGTTGAAATAAATGCAAATTCAGTTACGAGCAAAAGGGCTTCACCTTAAGTATAACAATCGAGCAGAAATAGATGTGTGTGTTGGCACAAGTAACCATACACTGAGCAGAACAACACTCACACACATTTATTTAGTGCAAATAAATGACCAAGCAAAAGGTGGCAGAGCAGAAGTAAGCACAGATGATGAAGATCAGAATCCGAAATCAGAATCTGAAAAGGTTTTATTGCCACAATAAGTCCACTTATGTGGAATTTGCCTTGGTGAAAGGTGCATACATAAACAAACAAACAAACATATTAAACATTAATATGAAATAAACAATAAATACAGAAAGAAGTTGTGATGAGGATAAACGGCATAACTTGGATATACTTGAAAAATTTGTTAAATTTGACGTTAGTGGATGATCAAACATTGGCAGTTTGGTTTAACATTTACATGTCCTGTCAGGCACAAGGACTTCACGATTGGTGGCACAATCAAGTGTTGAAGAACAAAAACAAACAGATTAAACTTGCCTATTCAGACAGGAAAATCTGTGTTTCATATTTGCTCTGAAAGTCATATTAAATGAGTCATGGAGGAATTATTGTTGAGCAGACACAGGCAAGGGGAGCCGAGGGAAGCCAGGGATTGGAAAATGTGAGCTGACATACTGTAAAGCAGCAAATCAAGATAATATATCTGGTTGGTGGAAAGGTATCTACACATGTGCCTAATAACTTCCGTTCACATGATGACCTTGTATAGATGGGCTTATACACCCCATACATAAACTGCAATCTGTCACATGATCTCTTCACATGATCTTTCCTCATATCCTTGTAAAAAAAAAAAGGGTATAAGAAATAAGAATAGAAATTTAATTAATTTAGCGTGTTGGAAAAAAAGCATGCTTGTTTGTAACATTGTATGAAAACTAAAGTTTCTAAGTTTCAATGAAAAGAAGAAGAACATAATCTATTCACTGGGATAGCTGCAGCAAGGTAGGAAAGTCAGTGGACATACTGCAGAGATTGGTTAGCCTTCAACCTCCATGAGGAGATAGAGAAATACAGGACGGTTATGGCTAATGTCAAAACACAAAGCAACAAAAATCATCAGCAAGTGGCTCTGGCCAACATAAAGGCTGCCAGCTATAATGACTGTATCATAGGATGGTGTTTATATATGGTGGCATGAATAGATACTTCCATCTTCACAAGTTAGTGTGACAGTCATATACTCTTTGCAGACTATTCTGCTGGTGAGCAGGCTGTTTCAAAGTTGAGGGTCAACCCCAGTGTTTACCTCTTGTTGTACAATGTGGTGTTTGAACTGCTGAAGAGGGCATTTCAAGCCAGCTACGTCTCTTTCCTCCTCAAACTTAGTTCAAGAGCAAAGCTCTTTAGCCAGCAAAACTCTTGGCCAGAAGGCGCATACATTTTGTCTGAGGAAGTAATTGAGCACAAAACAACCCTCTTCCCATTTCCAACGTGTCTACTTACATTTTCAGCCTACTTCTGTTGCATATTTCCTCTTTACATTCAATTACAATGTTTAATCAAGTTCAAAGTCTGAGTTTAAGATGTTTATAGTGAATCATGGCCTCCGAACTATCATCTTTGCTTCATACCACTTGGGGTAAGTTTAAAAAAAAATGTCTGTGATTTGGGTGACCTGACCCTTTAAACCCTACTTTCTTAACCTTATATAAAGTTGTTATACTTCACTGTCAGCTAACGCAAAACTGTGTGTTTTGTAATAGCAGCTTCCTGTATATAGCAGCTCTGCTACCAGACTCAAACTCAACAAGGCCTGACAAAGCTTGAGGCTTAGGTCTGGTTCAGTTATTTTCAAATGTAATTTATTAAGAAATGTTTCTCTCATTCTCTCTGATATGTGCTATATGTTGCAATTCAATATTCAAATACCCAGTGGTAAGAGGGAGAGACAGAAGAAGAAGAGTGTAACCAAAGCAATGCAATCGCCTGGCGAGTTAACAGTCAGTAATGGATGAAATAAAGCAAAAATACTGTTTTGCTTCAGGTCTCAAATGTGGCAGAACCAGTAAAGTTTAGTCATGTTGGGTTAGAAATGCAGGTATTAGATTAGATACATTTTTCAAAATTGTCAAACTTATTTGCGTATATTTAATAACATAAAATGGATTTATGGCCACAAGTCAAACATTACAACACTAAATTAAATTTACTTTTTGAGATGCACAAAGGAGTTTTTGCACAAAGCAGATCCGTAAGACCACAATGTACATGTGCACAATTACTCACACTCTTTCTCACACAAACACAAACATGAGTATTTATGCAACTAAAGAGATATTGATATATCTTCAACCAAGTCAAGTCAAGTCAATTTATTTATAGAGCACATTTAAAACCAACCTAGGCTGAACAAAGTGCTGTACAAAGTTATATTATGTTACAAAAGGAAGACAATAAAAATATAGACAACACACTTCTACAAAAATGTCCCTAAACTAAATCATACGCCAAAGAATAAAAATGTGTTTTAGGACGAGACTTAAAGATCTCGGCAGTAGAGAAGGACCTAATATGAATGGGAAGTTTGTTCCAGAGTATCGGAGCCACAACGGAGAAGGCACGATCATCCTTTGTTTTCATCCGAGACTGTGGAATAGCTAAAAGGAACTCATTAGACAATCTTAGGTTCCTGGAGGAGTGACGTAGGGTAAGGAGATCAGCAATATATAAAGGGGCCAATCCATGTAATGCCTTAAAAACAAGTAACATTACCTTAAAATCAATTCTATATTTGACCGGTAACCAGTGAAGAGAAGCCAATATCGGGGAGACATGATCCCTCCTTCTGGTACCAGTCAACAATCTAGCAGCCGCATTCTGGACAAGGTGCAGGCGTGATAAAGATGATTGGCAAATCCCGGAATACAAGGAATTGCAGTAGTCAATACGAGACAAAATAAGAGTATGAATAACAGTCTCCAAGTCCTTATGACAGAGGAAGGATTTTAGTTTAGCAATAGTTCTGAGATGAAAAAAGCTACATTTGACAACAGAACTAATTTGTTTGTCAAATTTTAATGCTGGGTCAAAGATGAAACCTTAGATTTCTGGCAAAAGGGCGCACACTTGAGGCTAAAGTCCCCAAACATTTCGAAAGTTCGTCAACTGAATTTGGGGGGCCAAACAACATGACTTCTATCTTACTTTAAAGAGTTGGTATCACCTGTTTTAGAGGCAGGTACAGCTGTGTGTCATCAACATAACAGTGATAATTATGTTATGATTGTGAAGAATGGAGCCCAATGGGAGCATGTACAAAGAGAATAAAATTGGCCCTAAAATCGAACCTTGAGGTACGCCGCATGTAATCGCTGCCAAAGAGGAGATATTTCCAATTTCAACAGAAAAGGTTCTATTTTTTTTAAATAAGAATTGAACCACTGTAGAGCAACAGCCTGGATCCCTACCCTATGCTGAAGACAATCCAACAAGATGGCATGATTAACAGTGTAAAATGCAGCACTAAGGTCCAGCAAGAGTAAGATAGCACAAGTTTCACTGTCACTGAACAGCAACAAATCATTTAGCACTTTAAGAAGTGCTGTTTCTGTGCTATGGTTTACTCTGAAACAAGACTGAAAATTGTCCAAGACATTATTTTCACTTAATAATGAAGAGAGCTGAATGATAATTTAGAAATAGGCCTAAAGCTGTTACAATCAGTAGGGTCAAGGTTTTTTTTTTATGTTTAAAGCTAGATGGGACTGTGCCATTCATAAGAGAGCTATTTATTACAGACAAGAGGCTGGGACCAATAGTATCACATACCTCTTTGAATTTACCATGAATATAATCATTGAAACAAGCGCTCTCTCTCCTGTCTTAATCAACTTTTTTCTTCATTATTTCCACTTAACTTCTGACAGTTTAAAGGCCACAGATTGTTTACTTTTCCCCTTGAATGTTCAATGTGCAATATACGGTTAGAGATGAGCTCCAGCACATGCAATTAATGAAATGTCTCTTAGATAAAAGGTGTGTAAGGTTGAAGACCTGCACCTTAACTTTTTAAAGTCAGACACCTCTTTGCCTTTCACTCTGTTGTCTTTCATTCAATGGCTTTTGTTGATTAACCATAATGAGGTGACTTACTATAGACCCCGGGCCAACCCCCTCCTTTAGTGAGGTGCTACAGATAAAAAAGTCCATCCAGGCAGCCGTCATAGTAGGTCAGAACAAATCAGATGGAGGGGCTTTCTTGTGTCTGGCAGCCGTCACTTTCAAATGTTAATGGAGAGGGGCGAACAAAGTTGAAGTGGGTCTGAAAATGCTAATTGTCCCTAATTCATGTAAATAGGTTTCCTAATGGAGGAATTAAGCATTTTAAATATGCAATTGGAGGCAATCAGTCCTTTCATTTGGTGGGGTGGCACAGGTGTAGTGGATTGAAATTCATCTTTCACACAGGGCGGCTCATTTGTCATTTGGCTGTGTTCAGGCATGGATGACGGGGACTGCAGGAGAGGTCCTTCTGCACTGTTATGTACAGATACCAGTGAGTGAAACACGTTGCAAAACCTTTAATTGTGTTCTTGTTGTTGACCGTATGAAGATAGCGGAAAAAGCAATTAACTCCAATCAATACTGGTAAAAACAGCCAATGCAAAGATATAATTTCTTCTCAACACTTAAAGAAGCAATACACTTCATAAATAATTATTTATACTTTCTATACTGATATAAAAATGCATGTAGAATTATATATATATTTACACTTACAGTATACTTATACTACTTATATTGCTGTAGTTTTATATATATATATATATATATATATATATATATATATATATATATATACTGTATATATATATATATATATATATATATACTGCCATTTCTGGATAGAAAAAATTTGTGTAGCACACAACAAAGGAAGGGGGCCTACCTACCTACATATCACAGACAGAGAAGCAGCAGAGTAGACAGCTCTGACTTATTATTCTGATCATCTCAAACAGACAGTAAACCAGGAGGTCATGTTTCAGCATGTAATAACATGGTGTAGCACAGGACCAAAGACAGAGGGAAACTCACAGGCACCGCGAATGGGCTATGAATCAAATGGGCAATGCATTGTCTCAGAAAATGACTTATTAGTCAATATAAAGGGGATACTGTGTCTTTGAGGTGTAAATAGCTGTGGCTGTGCAGAGAAGAGGAGGCGGCCCTGGTTAATGAACGAGACAAGAGAAACCTTGTATAAAAGGACAAACCAGATCACAAGATTTCAACCCCATTAGCTGCTACTCACAGGGAATGATAATAATGATAAAGGGTGGTGAGGCCTTTTGATTTCGGAGTAGCAAACTGTGTTGTCTTGAGAAAAAATCTTTTCCTGGAGGAGAATCAAAGAGCAGTTCATTTTCACACTGACCTTCAGGGCTCAAGGCGGCCAGACAAGGGCACAAACAGATTGAGAATTAATTGGTGCAATTAACATTTTGTGATTATAAGGACTTCAGATCAATACCCTATGCAAATAGCAGTATTGATGTGCAGCAGAAACCTTGTTAATTGTGTTTGGCGAACAAACAGGCCCCTGTGCTACTATTCCATAATGGAACAGGAGGCACGGACAGGTTCAAATTGCTGACCACTTTAGATGCATGAGAATATGCAGCAGTTTCTCTCTCCCCCATCCTACCAGTCCACCCCTTCAACCTGCACTCTGCTCAAGACTTTTAAGAAAAGTTGCAGAGTTTGATGATCTCGGTTGCTTTTAAGTTGGCCCTTTTAGTGGCTCTCTGAAGAGGCTCTTAAAGGCTGGATGAAGATCCTTCAGTGTTTCTCTGATCACCAAGCTCATGTCAGGTGGCAGCAGATTACACAAATGGCCTTCTGCCTCCTTTCTTTTACAGTTTTTAACAGTGGGAATGGGCATGTAAGGAAGAATTGAAACACTCTGTGCCGACAGCCATTGAAATGAATTAGTTTCAGCTTTATTGCTACGGACTGGATTTTCCACTCTCATTATTAAACTGCGTTAAAAATGCACTTTCATTTCAGATAAGTACCAGTAATCCTGTTTGCGGACCACAGCAGATGAAGTTAAATATAATTTAAGCAGAAATGGAAACACGTAGAACAATGTAATCACTGAAAGTGAGATTGAAGTGATGCTATTCTTATCATTATTATTATTTTCATTACTGTTGGGGTGGAAAGACACCAGCAATGGCAGCAGCCACAGCAAGCAGAAGGTGAGAAAAGAGGGGAAAAAACAAACCCATCCAATAACTATCAGAGCCAATGAATTCCTGTTCACTACTGCCCGTCTCACTTATTCTTTCAGTGACAATTGGGTTGCAGATTGTTGCAGGGCTTACATCACCTCGAAGAAACGCATAGAGCTTGCAAGGTACAAAAGGCATACTGTTAATTAGTGGAGTTTACAGGCCGAAGGAACAGTTAGCAGGGTCTTTTATGTGCTGTACTACAGTGGCTGTGGTGTTGGTGTAATGATGCGTTGCTTAATATGTGCTTACCTGTCTTTAGCAGTGTTGTGTCACATTTGCTAGGATGTAGCACAAAAGGTAAAGACACTGGCGAAAAAAGAGTAGAGCTGTAACAGAAAATACTTTTTATATTTATATTTATTTAACCTCCATTTATTTTATAAATGGATTTTACCAAATTGAAACGATTGATATTAAAATAACTCTATACCCCATTTCACCATCATAGAAAATGAGGTTCTCAAGAGTAGCATTACAGGTTATATAAAAAATATAACAATTGCCATCTTATTAGCCATTTGTTAGCGTGCTAATTACAGTTAATTCTTTTTAATTTTGGGCTGTGATCCTTTAGGCATTAGCCTTAATCTCCCTCGTGAGGAAGTTGGTGTATTAAACAGAAAGCACTAAAGGGATGGGAGAGTGGACATGGAATTAAACCATCATACTTATGCTTAACAAACACCACCACTTACTGGGCTATTTGATGATAACTGGAATATAAATACCTTTCTGTAAAGTTTATTTGTGAAGTGAGACCCAATTATATCTAATTTAATAAAACAAATACAGTAATATAATAAGTGATGGTTTCCAGCTCAAGGCCTTGGTGCCTAAAGAGATGAAAAAATAAAGATTGGTATCGGTATGCAAAATATAGTGCTGTATGTGTAACATTTTAAGGTGAGTTCTAAAAGACCCAGGAATATCCAAAAGAAACACATTTTCTTTGTATTGGAAATCATTGTGTAATTAATATGGATACCAGACTCATTTCTATGGGGGCATATAGCGACCTTTTGGTCATGCGGTTTTACAGAATCCATTCATACGTTTAGGTAGTTGCTGCATGATGAACTTCCTCTTTCACTGGATCAATTAATGTCAACGGTCAAGAATGTAAAAATCAAGATTCAATAGAACTGCAAACACATGAGGATGAAGATCAATCCACAAGTAAACATCACTGTAAGAGGACTGAGGTGCCTCTGGAAGCTGAAGCTGGTTTAAAGTAAACATTGCTGGGAGGATGAAGATGATTTTGGCGATGATGACACCTGTTGTCAAATTGATTGCATCTCTGCGGTAGAAGAGAGGAGACCAAACCTTCTACCTAAGCCATCAACATATAAGAGATACATAATGATGACATGTGAACTATTTCTCAAGCACTGTTATAGTAACAAAAATAATGCAGATAGTAAATCATAAATGAAATGCCCATCTACGGTCGGGCTGTGGAGAGCAGGTGAAAAATACACAATAGTATTGCATTTTTAGAGGTGGTTCAAAAAGACCTTGTCAAGATTGATGTCTCTCCTGTAGCTATAGTTAATAGTAAGGGAACACTCCTGAAATTAGAATCCACTTCTTTCTAAATGCACCACCTGTGAAGCGGGGACATCTGAGAGAAAAAAAATGGAAGGTACATGTCATTTCTATAGGTTTCCGAGACACAGGGAAAGGAGAACAGCCAATCTGTGAGATGTAATGGATATGTCAAGAATTGCTAAATCATAGGTGTCCGAGGCAGAAAGACAACTAACCCAAATATAATGTCATTCTGGAGGCAGGAAAGAGGCAAAAATCAGGAAGGAAAAGAGGAGGAAATGACACGGGTGGATAAAGTATTGCATTTAAATTTAGTAAAAATGAGAAAAAAAATATTAACTGTTTTCTTGCGTACTGTTCTTTATTATTACCTATTTGGCATCTCTGTCCGGGTGCATTATGGAAATGAAGTAATGCTACTTTGCTTAACAATAACACACTGACTTTGAATCCTCTTACTTAAGGTTTGATTGCTTCTTGACGGTGGTTTTAAATGAATTGTGTTGAGGAGTGATAAAGAGCTTATTGCTAGGAATAAAAGCCCAGAGCAATGAAGAAAAGCTACACATGGAGTGGCTAGGCGATACAGGCTATTACGGTGAGGGAATGGTGTCCTTGACTGCCAGGACGGCTTAGAATTTTATTTCATCTTGTTTTGCTGGCTGCTGACAATGATGCGTGACTCTGGCACCGGAGGAAGAGGGCAAGCATGAGAGCCATTTTAGATCTCATTTACATATGGTGTGTCTATAGCAGCATGAAAATAACCACGTTTGAATGTGTGTGCATGTACATATGAGGATGCAATGTGCACGTTTCAGGAGACATGAATACAGTATGTGTACATGCAGGTGTATTTGTGCATTCACGCATTTTAAAAAAGCTTTCTTTGGAATTTTTTAACAGAGTGGTATTTTAGGGAAAGTTATGCTTATCATTCTCCTTGTGTTGCATGTGTTTGTGAAAACACACTCGCTCTGACCTCCATCGCTCACATGCGCTGAAGCCCCCAAACCTCATGTAAATTCGGACAATGGAGGACTCGGGGACTCTGGGAATTGTTGTTTATCAGTGCAGTGAAAAGAACGGTTGAGCTGTAATGGCCCTCCAGTGGGTTCAGTATGTAAACTTCTCTGTGCAGCAGCAGTAGTTTCAGGCCTCCCCTCTGAGCTGGACATCTCTGTGTTATTTTGGTTGGCTGCTTGATTTGGGTGGGAGCAGTTCATTTGGAGGTTATCACTACTTTTGTCAAGGTGAGTCAGTGCTTTTGTTGCATACAGTGGCTCAAATGAGGCAGCAACATCTCCAAAGAAAACTGTGCTGTTTTGTTTCTGCCTATAAAGTATCCTCAGAGTATGTTCACCCTCCAAGGTTGTAACTTTAATAAAGATATTCTTATAAAACCAGAGTGCCCGTTCAAAATGTGCTTAATCGGAACGGGCTGATTCCTTGGACATTGTTATTGCAGCTTTCCTGAGATCCGCTCATCCAAACAACTTTACACTCAACACTGCACTTCCTTGGGTCCTGAGCAATACACCTGCCATGATCATGATGCTGGATAATTCGTGTAATTTGCTAACAGCCAGCTATTTGGGACCAAGCTATTTCCGGGAACAAAAGCCTTCATTCCGAAGTTACATCACTGATGCTTGAAATGTTTGCGTTTGCTACAATGTAACATCTCTTTTTTCATCTGTTCTTAAATGTACTGTAGAAAGCGGCAGTTAATAGGGGTTAATATGTCCTGTACGTCTCAAAAGCTTGCACTGGACACTGCACTTCCTTTGTTTCCAGCTGATTTGTTTTAAAACAAATCAAAAGGGTTCTAAAGCACTTAATAGTTACATATACATGTATGATATTGTGCTAATAATGAAGCTAAAGCTAACATGTCACAGGAAAAAAGTCAGCCTCCTTACCAGTTGATGATCCTCATAGAAAATGTAGGCTAGGTTATCGCTAAATTAGGACACATTAATTTGTTTAAAATAAGTACTTACATACGTAACTACTTCACGTAGGGAGGTGAATGTGATGTAGTTATGTATGAAAGTCTACAACCATGTTATGCATGGTTGTAGATTGCAAACTCAACTTGTCAACTTGTGACGAAACTACGCTTTGCATAGTCTAGTTTATTCGCTCTAAACCAGTTGATGGAAATGCTTCTAATTTGCATTTTCTTTTTTTCTTCTTTTTGCGACATTTTAAAAGTTCGCTTAAAATTCGCTTGACAATTAGATGGAAACATGACTACAGTTATTTGTTCAAATTATTTTATGTAATCTTTTAACTAAGATTAGACTGCAACCAGTGATTTGAAAGTAATATACTGAAAAAGTCCTTATAATCAAATTGTTAATTAATTGGTCCCGCTTAAGCTGAAAAAAAAAAAAAAACACTATGTGGACAACCAGACATACAGTGATGAATAAAATCTTACAGAAGAACATAGTTTATTCTAAGCAACAAACTCCAAGTGCCGACTTCTTAACTTTGTGAGTCAGGCATGCCAAAAGCTGTTACTCCTTAAGTAAAGTATATGTCCAGTAATTATCTCATATGATGCTGCGTGTTTTCAGGCATACAGAAAATAATGATCGTGTGCCACAAAGTGCTTGAAAAATTGCAGGGGTGAAACCTCACCCTCTGATAGGTTTAGGCATTTCAGACATCCTTTTCCAAAGAGATTTGGTCAGAGCTTTTCCTCTACTTAAACACAGAAACACTGAGGATCAATTTGTGGGATTAGTGGACAGTGCTGAGATAAAGTTGGTGCTGAAGAGGCCCACATGACTAACGTCCCCCCAGTGTCCTGCTAAAGTCCTCTTAGCTTCATTCCTGGCCACAAACTAAGCCCATCCAAACCCCAAATGCAATCACAACCCCAGCTCAGTCAGACCCCTCAGAATCATCATTTCAACAACACCAGCCTAAATTGCAGCTCTGTCCCCGATCTCCAGCCCTCCCTGCCTCGTCTCCTCCCAGAACTTTATTTAATGAGTGAAGTTTTTTGGTGGGTGTTCAGGGTCTTACGCCAGGCCTGGAGCAACAGAGGAGGAGCTTTCAAAAACCATCGGCAAACAAATGGGATTTAACACACAAGAGGCTCTGATGGCCTATTAATTCTGCTTTGGCTGGCATCCAGAATGAGCCCAGCTTCTCTCCTAATTGGAGAGAGGCTAATTTCTATCAGAGGTATCAGGAGACTTTTTTTTTCTCTGTGCAGGATGCATCCACATAACTTTAATGGATTCATTTAAGGGCTACGGCACGCAGACATTGATTAGATTGCCTCTGAGGCCCTTCTGCTGGTCGCTTGACATAGGCAGCAAATGAAATGTGACCTCTGGTAAAAGGCCTGAACCAGCCAGCCCCACTCTAATCCATTAGCTCAGAACCTTTCCCAATCCCATTTAATTAATGAAGTGATTTGAAAAAGGGTGAACATTTACCAATCCCTGAAACTGGAAAATAGTGGGCATATAAAGTAACGGAAACAACAAGAATCGCAACATCCCCAGTCTTAAAAAAACCCTGACACAAAGTAAAAGCTGGGTTGCAGAGTAATTGTTTGTGATGATTGCCGCTCTGAGACAAGATGATCCAACCACAAACCACATACAGATGTGAGGTAATGAGTTGGTTAAGGAAAATTACCTCTCTTTGGCTGGATTGCTTAAATATTTGTCACCAAGAGAAAAAGTAAATTTATTGAAATTCATCAAAGCCAAACAGTGACAGCAGGGGAGGGGGGGAGCGGGGGAGTTAATCAGTGAAATGTAAAACAGAGGAGAGGAAAATATTTTCCATTTTTTTCTGTAAAAAGAATTTACCAGTATGTTCGTCTTGGCCGTGTAGCTGTGATCTACACTCTTCAGCACCACTTTAAATCTGCTTTCTGGAATTCACATTCTGTACAGTCATTCCCTTTTAACAAGGATCCCTTTCAATGTGCAAGCTCTTTATTCAGACAATTGGAAAAGGAGCTGTAGCACTGTAGTTCTCCTCAATGTCAAAAGAAAGACAAGCACCAGATCTCTGTTGGTGCATATGTTACATTACTTATGTTTCTAATTGAATTCATTTATTTATCTTCAATTAATAATTTATGATGCAACACACAGTGGTATGCAAATGAACAATTTCAATTTAATGAGTTTTTAATGACCAAACAAATAATTAGTCGAGCCCGGTGTGGTGTGCATGTAATTTGAGGAGGAATGGATTTGAGAGCTTTGTTCAATGTTTGAGTACAGACAGGCTAATTTACTTATAGAGCAGCTTAATGCAGCAAAATAACTATGTGGTTTGTACAAAAGCATTGGAAAGTCATTACCTCAAGGTCATTAGGAAGTCTCCAAAAGGCCAGTTGTGGACATGTAATGCTAAAGAAATAAAGCGAGCCATTATATTCCACACAATCATAGCAAAGAGCAAAATAGAGGCACACACACCTAATATAACTCACACACTGACAAAGGAAAAATCCAATATGGATATCCTAAATATTCTAACTATTCCCATTTGTGGGGGTGAGGGGTGGGAGGCAGAGGTACATGCCACTGGAGCCAAATGGCATTTGATAATGGCTTTTTTCAGCAAACCCAAAAGACATTGTTAAGATTTACATTTTCAAATATATGCTGACCTTTTTCCCTCCTCTCCTCCGTTCGCTTGTCATCAGCACTGTAATTGAATCAATATATTTCTTGATCAGCCCAGAGATTGAATAAGGTCACAGGAAGCCATGTGTGGCCATTAAAAATCATTATTCTACTCAAATTGAGCAGAGATGACATAGACCATTCAGGGTTCAAAATGAAATTATATTAGAGTCTATTACACTTTTACAATTATATAGACGTTCCAATATTACAACAGGAAATGAAGTCGTAATAAAAAGCCCAGGGGTGTATTACAAAGAAATGGCCCAACTATTTTTTTTCACTTTCACACTGTTATTGAATTGATAAAGAGAACTTGGTGACATTACATTCACTGATAAGTGACCTTATTCATGAAAAATAGAGGAACCTGTTTCAGTTGCTCCGTTTTCTTACTTTAACTTCGCTGTGGAGCTGTTTTTCACCTGCAAGACCTTGAGTCAGTAACAGTGTACACATTTACATTTCCTCACACACACTTTCAGGACAAGTGGTACTAATGAAGCCACTAAAGCAGTTACTGCTTTAATTGACTTTAAGCATACATTTATTTTAATTATTCATTTATTTTCTGGGGTATGGGATTTTGCTTTATGCACACGTCTGAGCAGCAAAAGCGGCTAATTAAATTGCCCAATTGAGTTGTGCAATTGGAAGACAAAGTTTCAATACTGTTAATCCAATACTTCAGAAAAAAAGTGGAAAATTAAATTAAACCACACTATTAACTGATACTTCTCAGTCTAAACTCTTGCAAATTATGTCTAACTATCAAATTAGATAAAACTCCATTTTTAATTGGCTTACTCACTGAAATGAATAACACTTATCAGCGATCAACTTATCAATGCCGCACGAAATAAGAATGAGCAGGACAAGAAAAGAAGAAAAAAAACGTTCCTTCCGGCTTTACAGTCATTCTTATGGTCTAGTTTTCTATAGTTTACACATTCAAAGATCAGGCTCAGTGTATCTCAAATTAGACAATTATATGGCTTCACACTTATAAAGTGGTGACCTGTGATTTGTCTCTGCTGTCACGTCCATCTGGTAATGCTGTGGAAGAGGTTCATTTTCTTCAGTTGTTATACTTCTGTTTCACTTAAGGCACAGCCCCTCTGGCCAATTAGGCGTGATGGTCACAATGTCTGCAGAGCTCTAACAGTGTGCTCCTTAAAGCCTGTCAAATGACAGTGAGCGGGGAAACCCAGTCGCCTGGAAACGACGCACTCCCACAGCCATCATCATCATCATCATCATCATCATCGCTGAATGTAAATAGCCTTTCATCTCAGGTGGAACAGAGCCATTGAGTGAGCACATCTCCGCTGCCCTGTTTAAACTCTGCATACAGAAGGATGAACGGTAATGAAAGGACCATTTACACCATCTATTCCACCTCCACCTCTCCAGATCTTTGCAATATAAAACCTCAGAGTGGAACGTTTATGAAACACATAATGACAATCTAAATCAGTGGGCGGCTTCAATCTACAAGGATTAGTGGGCTCGATGTAGTTCAACACGTGAAGGCATACTTGTCGCCTTATTACTGTAAGAGCTTCAGAAGTCCTCCCTGAAGGAGCGAGTAAGGGAGGGGGAACACTCGACTATGGCACAGATCTCTGGCAGCAAATTAGGGACTGTGCTATCTGTTCAGTATGGAAAAAAGAGGCCGCGAGACACTTGGCCTGTCACATTTTTCAGGTAGAGGAAAATAACTGTGTGGTGGATTTTTACTTTAATGATATGCCCAGAACATTACTGCCTCACTACAGCAAGGTAACTCTGCAGACAGGGAGTGATATGACTGTGTACACGGTATGTTTAAAACAGACACCACTGTTCATTAGAGGTCTCCAGGTTCTGAGTTTTCTGTCATTTGCTCACACTCAGCAGTTACAAAACTAAAGTCATTACAAGATCAAAGTAATAACCCAGGTCATGCAGAGTGCTGGAGCCTTATGTGAAGATAAGTAAAATAAATAAATAAAATAAAATAAAGTAATTACAGAGATTAAAGAAGACTGTAAAACTGAAACACTTGCTGTCACATTTCATTTGGCGATGGGAAATTTGGCTCATACTCCCCCCCCCCCCCCCATCGCCCCATGTAGGTTCCATTTAGATCAAAAGAAGTCTGGTTAATGGACAGGTTTCTGAGCATAAACATAATCAACGATCAACATAATCAACAATCAAAGTGTTCAATGTTCAACATCTGGAGAAGGAAACCTTCCTTTCAGCAGAGTTCATAATAAGCTATTGGTTAGGGCCTTGGATTTTAGGAAGGTAGTGGATAGTTTTGATCCACAACACAATGTAAATTTCCTGGGGACAGTTAAAGCTATAGTGCACGTCTATTTTATATTAATGAACGTCTGTTAGATTCAAGCCATTGCCAAATGAGTTGATACAAAGCTAATTAAGCCCATCAGCTACACAAAACTCTCTCAGTACGGCTATGTTTACAAAATAGTGTAGTCTTGCGACTTTCGCGTGCAGCAGTTTGAGTGATGCGTTTTGCGTCACTGCTGAGAAAGGACAACAGCAGCGTTCAGCTTTGGAGACGAAGAGGACTGCTGCAACAGGTGAAGGTATGGCTGAAGACCCGTAGAAGCACCCACGAAATGTTTCAGTCAGTGATTGCACTGCTAAGAAAAGACCTACACATTCAGCAGAAGGAAAGTGACCCACGGCGAAGACAAACATGGATAACCATTGGTGTGGCTTTTCCTAATTGGAGAGCACTGAAAAAAGAAAAGGGACTGAGGTCAGACACAGATGTCACCTTATCCTGCTCTTGAACGGGCTTGTAATGGGTTTCGTAACATATTAGAAGTAGGAATTATTGTTATTTCATTTACTCAACCTAAATACTGTGCTACTAGCAACTGCGTGGAGAAGGGGGATTGGGTGGTGCGCGATCACCGAAGTCTTGCTTCATGTGGATGCGCCGTGTTGTTGTCATTACGTCCTATAACTTTAATTGTGGAAGCATCAAATTGTTTTGTATTTAACTAAAGGATAAAAATAGAGAAAGGGGGTAGGACCTGAAAAGTTTGTTATGAACTTCTTCCTACTCCTTTTTGAACATGGGAATTTCTAATTTGAATTACTTACAATAACATAACAACTTACAACAATTTTGGAAGATTATGCTGAGAAGTACATAACCTTATTAAGCTGTCATTTTAATTTAAATTTTATATATGTATGCATGTCTGTATATATATATATTTTATATATTTATATATATTTATGTTCAAAATAAACTACTACTAAAAAAAATAAAAATACTACTAGCTTTAATTGTGATAAACAGGTACTTGTCACAAGAACTTGTCATGCTTTTCCAGCAACCTGTTTTTATGGACATTTATTTAAATTTGAGAATAAAAACAAAAAAAAGCTGGAAATTTGAAAGAAAAACATTGCAAAAACGTTTTTCCTCTTGGCTGAGGTGGAAAAGTTGACATAGGCCTACATGATAGCGTAGAAATCTAGATGCACCCTAGCGGCAGCAAATGTTATTTGTAGCCAGGGTCAGTCTAGCAACTCTCCATTTACTTGTGGGCTGGAAAATCCAAATTCTGGTCAGGCCAATCACATCGTGTATAGAGTCGGTGGGCGGGCTTAACATAAGGACGGCAGAATTGTGACGGTTCCGCTTGAATTCCCTGCTACTTGGAAACTTAGAAGATGGCTGCTGCTGCTAGCGAACAGCAGTCTTTCGAATCGGCTTTGGAAGACTTGGAGTTAAGCACTGAAGTCATTCTTAAAAAAGGAAGATGTGTTCAGAGTTTTGCAAACCAGATACGGCAAAAGTTTAATCTATCAACTAGCGTTGCTCAGGTCGGCTATGAGTGCAGAGAGAATTTGAAAGACAACCGTTGATCCCGCCCCTCAGATTGAGCCCTGCCAATGGTGAGTTCCCAACATCTTGATGTGGGTCGGGCTTGTCAGGCTACCTACATGAAGCATTTGACTTAAACGTCCACTGAAACTTTCGCTCTACTGGAGAGACCAAAAAACTGTGGCAGATAAAAAAAAAATCAATCTGTGTGGAATGATGAAGCTAGTGACTAGACTAGAGATAAATAATGAAAAAGTATAATGTATGGAACATGGAGTTAAAAGCTATGGGGGATTTATCATTGACATTGATTGAAACGATGATTACACTCTTCGGAGTAAATGTACAGATGAACAGACAGTTACACGCGTACATAAATACCAGTTCACACGAGGTGCTTAAGCCGCTGTGCTATGCAGTCTGATCGTCTCCTTCCTCAGCCAAACTGGCTGGCTCGCTCTATCACCCCGGTTTTTTGGAGGCCCGATGGTGATGAATGTCTTTTCCTTTTTGTGAAGTCCCCTTTACTGCTACAGCATGCCAGGCAGAATGAAAAACAGATTAAAGAGGCAGGAAACCGACACAGAGAGGATGTTTGGCTGTTGGCTATTGAGTTATCAGCCCTTTTCACACCTAATGAAACAACTTTCAGCACTGCAGCTTATTAAATATCCCCCAGTCACTGGGCAGAGCTGCAGAGTTGCCAGGCCCTGAGAAAGCTACATTAGATTTTAATTAAAAACAAACAAATTACCCGGAGCTCCATGCATCCAGGAAATTTCTCAATCCAAATAGGACCTAACTTTTAACTGTTGAATGATACAGGTACACTTTTGAAAAAACAGCTAAATGTCTTTCAATGCTGAGAGGAGAGTTAATACATCAAAAGACTTTTATAGACCAAAAAATATATGCAAATGGAAGTGAGATAAGACGGCAAAGAGACTGGGTCCAAACATGCAAAAATACACCCTATGAGCCCAGCAAAGAGGAAATCATCACTGGCTGATTTATTATTTGATAATCAATCCAATCTCGTTAACCTTCACTGTGGCCACTTATCTTCACATCCACAATTATTCTGAAAATCATACTAAAAAAAGAGGTTAACAACAATGTCTGTGTCCTTTGTTCTTGCAGAATTTGAATGGATTTAATCTTAAAAGCTAAATTGCCCTTTCAGGTGTAAATTCTTCCATGATGAAGATGTCATATCATAGCTGTCTTTTTCTTAGTAGATCTAGGTCTTTTGAAATAGAAATATAATAAGCACATTATGCCTGTCTGTGTTTATAATGATGTTTAAAAAAAAAAAAGAATTGTTCATTCATCACTCGGTTCAACAGTTTCTTCCGTGTGCAAGTTGTATCATTACTTTGATTTTCTCTCTGCTTCCAGCCTCACTAAAGCAACACTCACACATCCGGTTTTAAGGGCGTCATCGTCTCTCCTTATAGCAGGGCAGCGTGTGTTTTAGCTGTGGACACTGAAGAGATCTTCCCATGTTAAAAAGATTCAGCTCATTACTGAAATATAGGTATGAGGTATTGTATGAACAAGTATATTAACATTTTTTCTTAGACAAATGAAGACAGAGTGGGAGTGAGGAATCGGCTGCAAGGCTGAAGGGCATCTGTCCCAGGCAGCTAAACCAATGTGGACTACTTCTTCTTCTTCTTGTTCTCCAGGCCTTTTCCTCTCAACGTCGCTCCTTTTTCTCCCTCTGGATTTCTGCTGTCCTCCAGCTGCACACATATCAGGCTTGTTCGTTTCATTTGGATTTGACCCCTGCTTACCTCACTTCCGAGTGGGCTTCATTAAATGTGTTTTTGGCTCTTTCAGGGCCGTCTCTCTCTCTCTCTCTCTCTCTCTCTCTCTCTCTCTCTCTCTCTCTCTCTCTCTACTAAGTGGGAGAATTGTAACAAAAGGAAAGCCTCTAATGTGCAATTCTCAGTGGAGAGTGTGACCCCAACTTTAGGGAGAAAAAGAACCTGAGGATAATAGCAAATGAAGCCAAGGGCTGCGTTAATGGGCAGACATAGCACACAGGGTTTCTGGTGCTGCTTTAACTGACAGACATGTATATTAATACTCAGCAATTTTTTTTTTTTATCAAAGTGGAAGAAATATGAATATTCATCCTCATTTATATTTCAAGGCATTTCCATTCCTGTGGGGGCCTTGGTAGGTTTTGACCAATTTCCATCCCTATTACGGAAATGACAGCTCTCACTCCCGGGCCCTGACAGAGGTCTGCCCAATGCACAGGAGGTCTTACGAGGAGGGAGCCAGCGCCCGTTCCCAGCTGTCCACAAACACTCATTAACAGAGGAAAATATCCAACGGAATCTCTGTGAGAATTTTTAATCACACAAAGGTCCTGCTAATTAGGCAGCTGATGGGGCATGTAGAGCACAAGGACGAATTCTTTAAACAAAGGACTAGAAACTTTAGGAGCCTTAATTACTCGGGCAAAGAGTTCATTCCAGAATGGCAGAGCACATCATTCCACTAATGAGACCAAGTGGCAGCACATATTAGTGAGAAATAATGTGGAAAGTTCAATTATATTGTGCTTTTGGAGCCTTTTCCCTCTTTCCCTCCCTGCTACTTATGCACACACATAAGACAAAGCCCGGGCCAGTGCAGGAAGGAGGCAGGGGCGGAGGACATGTAATCACTGGCACCAGCACTCCGTTCTTCACGTGTGTCTTGGCAGGCTTGATCATCTTAATTGCCCATTAGTATGTTCTCCTGTTTGAAAATGAATATCATTATGGCACACGGTTCTGGCCTCTGCTGGAGAAAGACTTGCTGCAATCTCACCATTCAGTAGCACATGTGTCTTGAATTCCAAACACACAATTGACTACCAATTTGCAGTAACCAAACCCTTAGAACTGCTACGAATTAAAAGGGCAAAGGCAATGTTAATTACCAGGAAGTAAGATTAACTATTTTTTTCTTGCTACATGGACAAATATTCTTAAAGGTGCAATATGTAATATTGTATGTAATACTGGCAGCTAGAGAGTCGTTTCCCCCGCCCCCTCCTGCCCAGACTCGAAGTTCACGGGGTTTGCCAGGCTGAGACCGCAGCATTCACAACAATGTTGCTAGACGCTTTTCTCACATAGCCAGACGTTACTCCACAGCACAGCAGAGTAGCTAACGTTAGATGCTAGTCTCACATAGCCAGACATTACTCCACAGCACAGCGGAGTAGCTAACGGTAGATGCTAGTCTCACATAGCCAGACATTACTCCACAGCACAGCGGAGTAGCTAACGTTAGATGCTGGCTATATTGACAGTCATAAAAGCCCGTGCTCACGCGGAGCTCTGTAACCAACTGACAGACACACTTTTTCGGCTTAAAATTACAGTATGAACCGCTAAAAACACAACAACCTCACTGTCCTCTCCACACGCCAGTCAGGCACACTTCCTCGGCTTAGAATTACAATACGAAACGCTAAAAATAACACTAACTTGCCGACGGAACACACTTCATTGGCTTAGAATTACGGCAACAATCGCTAAACACACTGCAAACTCACAGTCCTCTCTTTCCGATTTTACAGCCCCCCTCTAATGGTTTAAAATAACTCACCGTTGTCGGCTCCAGCCGCTTAACTACACGTTGTAAACAGCCATGGGCTGCTTGCCTGGTCCTCCCGGTAATGTTAGCTAGCAGTTAACAGGGTTAGCATGGCGGCGTTAGCCAGGACCAGTCGGGATCACTTTACTGGCTATGTCTCAATTGTTTTTCCGAGTAACCAACTCGGTTACTCTAGCTATATAATTCAATGTGAGTACACAAATGTTGAAATGACAAAAAATGCCCGTCCATAGTAGTTGTGATAAATTAGCCTGAAGCTAATGCTTACCTGTCAGGAGAAAATAAACCAACTCTGCGTCCTTTTGGGCTCTAAGCTGTCTCCATCTTTCAAATACATCTCCAATATTTACCAGGGGGTTGTTACGTCTCTGGTCACGCAACTGTTAGAAACATGCCGTTTTCTTTTTTTTATGTCATGTAGAATCTATCTCGTTAATCCTGTTCGTTTGTTTGCTGCTTTCATGGCTGTACTACCGTTACAGCTGTAGCGTGCTGGGTTTACGTTTTTACAGATACATCTGGCAACCCGGCCTGCCTGTCAAACTGGGCCGTTGATAACAACACACAGACCAAAACATAAACATAAATTACGTCACGGAATGTAAATTTCAAAAAGAAAAAATACTGACATTAGCATTGTTGTCAGAAAAGATAGTATTTCAGTTTAACATGTTTCCTAAATATCTGATGAGGCACTGGTGTCATTTTTGGATTTATTACAGTATAAATATTACATATTGGACCTTTAAAGAACATGTTGTGGATGTGGCCCCTCGTTGTTGTGAATTCTGTTATGAATTCAGTTTCCCCACATGGGTCTTTAGGGACAAGAGGAAAGGATAAAAATCATTCTCTATTGATTTTCCTGACTTGATGTGCTGCCTTTCTTTACAGGTCTGCTCATGCCAATATATAAACAGCACTGTCTTTGGTGAAACATCCTGCTTTTGAGGATTTGGTTCCATTTCAGAGCCATTACTGGAAAAAATGACACCAAAGTTTTTAAGTCCTCAGATGATATTATTATCACTATTTCGGAGACAAAGTTATACCTCGTATTTAGCTAATAACATTATCCCCAATCCTTAACTTTGTTTCACACAGTGTATGGGTAAATAATTGTGGATGACAATCAAATAATGTGCTACTGAAAGGGTAATATATGCGCATTCTCACCTGCGTAAAATGTATTAAAATCCTAATGCCCACATCAGGAGGTGCCTAGATACCAATTACAGCAAGCAGGAAGCAAATTTCCCGTGAAATAAAACAGCTAATGGGAAATGGAGGGCGGCAGGCTGCATTCCTTATTGCCCGCTAAGCTGGAACAAGAAAGAGAGGCAGGCAGAGGTGGATGTCCACAACCGGCCTGGTTTAACCACACTGGAGCCAAATACATCATTTGGGTCTTTGGAAATGTGGCCATTAAATATGTGTGTGCTCAAAATGATGTCACTTCCCCACATATACTGTATGTTCACATGCTATCTAGATGCTGTATGATCTAGGGGTCTTTTATCTGCATTCAGTATAGACTCTCTAAACTCACAGCTGAACTGCTTATGATGCAATATATTCATTTTTTAAATCAATCAATCAGTCAATCAATCAATCAATCAATCAATCAATCAATCAATCTATCAATCAATAATTGGTACTTCCTTTGCTCTATTTCCCTGTTGAAATTGAGAGAGGGTCCACACTTGTGGCACAGACAGAGGGATGGCAAATGACCTACAGTAAGGTCTTATATATATATATATGATTAGATCCATACTTATGATATGACCCATACTTGAACACACCAATTAAGGACACCAATCCTTTACTCTTAACTTTCAAACAGTTGGGAGATGAATTTGGTGCAGCCAAAGATTGTTCAGACACATATGTAAAACATACAAAAAGATATGTTAGTGCTGCAAAGGCCATGAGATACTTTGACTTTTAGTCCCAGTTCCAAAAACAATGCATCCAACAATTACCACACTGCAAGGCAATAGTATCTTTCATCTGTTGACCCTCCCTTTAAAATTATTTGAGTACAATGAGCAATAACTTGTTTGAATAATTTTCTCAAACTTGACAAAGCTTCTCCAGAGCCACAGAAGACTGTGTTCATGCACTGCTCATAAATTGACTTTGACATGTAGATTTGGTGAAAGGCCCCTTTAAAACACGAACCACGAATCATTTGAGTCTGTGTTATGACTAATCATCTTTTCCCAAAAGCTATCATCAGTTTGCACTTCCTTTTCTCAGGTAGCTAGGTGGGATGCACATAAGCTGCATTCTCTGTAGAGCCCCATTATAAAAGAAATTTGGAAATCAAGAGGATGTCGACTGTGCGCCCTTACAGTCTGCAGAAAGCCTTACCCAGAGAGAATAATCTGACCAGAGAAGAACCACCAGTGAGGGAACCTATTGATTTTTTCTCCCCGTGTTCTCTCTGCCAGAGTTGTTTGTTTCTTTTTGCTCATTGCCCCTGTTTTATTTACAGGCAGTGGGATCAATAGAGACACTTCCTCACATGCTTGTTTCCAGCTTTATAAAAACACATCTTTCAGCCTCTTAAGCACACTGGCATATCTACATCATTTCTCCAGTGGTTCAAATAATTTGGGTTCAATTGATTGACAAGGGTAATTGTGCAAGAAGGTGGCCGTATAGAATGAGATGAAATGTTTCAGCACTGAAGTGAACTGTATATTTGTTGACCACTCATCTGAGCTGTCATGAACTTGTCATGAAAATAAAGCCTGAATATCGACCTCTGCAGCCGTCAGTTCTTAAGAGGAACTAGTAAAATGTGCTGTGAAGACTTTTGTAAGTAAAACTGGGCTGGCTTAGTAGGAACAGGCAGATTTAGGACTTTCTGTAGGAATGTATGTACTTGTTTATATGACAGATCAATATGTTGTTTGTTTCAGAAAGCCTCAGCAATTACAATGCTAACATATAAAAGCAGGGAAAACTGGTTCAAGCCATTACCGCTAACAGTGGGTGTGGGCCATCTTTACTCCTTGCTACTTAATTCTCTGACTATAAGTGGTAGCAGTCCTGAATCGTCTTTCCTTCCCCTTGCACTAACGTGTAATCTAGTTTAAAAGGAGACTGTACTCCAAAAAAAAAGGCCTCAGTTGTTTTAGCAAAATGACAAAAGTTTACATCCAAGTGACAAAGCCCTCTAGTGGCTGTAGAAATTCTAACTCTTGTCCATTGAGAGCAAAGGAGGTTTGAATGATTTATTTATTTGAGTGTTCTGCACCATATGGTGGCCAGCCCATATGGCCTTACAATGAAGTAGTGTGACAGTGTTTTAGAGCCACAATGTCAGCAGAGGGAGAGGGTCAGGGTCAACAAAATGTTGGACTTTAACACAGCAGACTGCTGTTTCTTTCCCATTTCCTACTGGCAGTAAACATTGGTTTCTTTTAAACATGGCCACAGTCTTTCCCCGACCTAAACCAAGTACCATGGTGATGAAGGTTTCTTAAAATTAACGCAGTAATAATTTCAACTCAAACTATGATCTTTCCCTAACCTTAAAGGACAAATTCTGGCACAAAACGAACCTAGGGGTTAATAACACATGTGTACCCACTCTGTCGTTCTCTGGTATGTGTTTTCATGCTAATAGAATGTTTTTGTAGTTTGAAAGAAGCTAGGGCGGATCGCTGATTAGCTTACATTTTGTACCACTAAAAAGGCTCAAAATATCACTAAACTTCAACGGTAGCATAATGAGGGTCCCTACATGTTAACCAAAGCATTGAGAACTTTGTAAGTGTACAGACAGTTTATTGAACGAAGAGCTGCGGGAGGTCCGTGAAAGGGCTACGAGAGAGAGAGAGCTACCGGTAGGAGTAACTAATAGGTAAGTACAGCCATGTTTATCAGAGAGGGGAAATCTTCAGACTGTACAAAACACTGCGTCTCTTGGGAGTTGCAACGCAACAGATCCCACTCCGTGTAACACAGACACTCTGTTCGGTGGCCATAGCTTCACAATGTCCGCAGGTACACCACCAGTTTCCCGAAGTACGAGGCTGTGTTGCGGCATTGACTACTGTTAGCTCTCTCTCTCTCTCTCTTTCGTAGCCCTTTCACGGACCTCCCGCAGCTCTTTGCGGTCCGCGCTAGCTTCTTTCAAGCTACAAACACATTTGATTAGCATGAAAACATGTCCCAGAGAACGATAGAGTGGGTACACATCTGTTATTAACCCCTAGGTTCGTTTTGCGCCGGAATTGTCCTTTAAGTCCTTTTTGTACCTAAATTTGTACCTTTTATTTGGAGGACTTGTTTGTGTTTTTGACTCTTGCCGTTGAGCAAACATTTGCTTCTCATCATCATACATACATGCTCACATGAATACCAGTCCAGTGCATTACATCCGTATTGGATGTTTATGTCCAATACCAACTTTCAGTGCCAATGCAAGAAGTAGTGTAGAGAGTGTCACAATCCAACAAATTATATATATGTAACTATGATGTGACCTAAATCGTAAACAAGTGTTTTAATTTCCTAACCAGAACCATAGTTTATTTTCAAGATTGTGTCTGGCGATAGGGTTGCTTTGGCTTAGATACGTGACCACATGAATACCTGCATAAACAAGTGTCAAAACCGTTTTTAGGGCAAAAACTATAAAATATAATTCACATTCCTTACGTGACAAAAATAATAATAAGAGCAAAGTTATGGAAGTTCAACAAGCACTATCTATCTTAAGTCTCCAAAGTCCTCGGGGAAATGGCGTTTGGCCCTCCTCTCCTACCTCCTGTTGACTGGCAGGCTGTTCCTGCCCTGATGCACAATACTTTCACACTCATTTTGGTGCAGAGAGTGCTACACATTGAATTAAAAGAGTTCTGATTGATAAGGTAGTTGAAGGCATATCTGCTCCTACTAATTGTCTTTCAAATGCCCTCATTAATCAAAGCAGAGCCAGCCCAGTGACGTTCGGTCCTGTCAGCCGCTCTGCTACAGGCTCTCCTCCGGCCACTCACCTCCCAGCATGATGCCTGCTTCCCCTCTGTCAGGCGCCGCTGTCCGAGGACTACAGGAGCACAGGCCATCCGTCCGTCCGCTGCACACCTGCCTTCTGCCAGACAGGATCTGACCGCCCCCTGCCACTAGGACGGCCCCAGAGACCAATTTAGCATCCACTTAATGATTCATGACTTCAAGTGGTGGAAATGAGGGCAGCATATGATAACAGGAATAAACACATTTAATTAGCTCCTCTTATACATTATTTATTTATTTACCTGCACTCTGATTAATTTATATATTTTGTGTGTGTGTTGCGAAGATTTTTGGTATTCACAGCATCTGGCAGAGAGCCTTTGTTGTGTGAGCGAGGGAGCGCCTTCTCCCACACCTATCTTTTGGGAGGGGGATAGCGGTGTATCTCCTCCTTATCTGGGGACCTTTTGTAAGGGTGCAGCGGGGTGGGGTACCATCAGGGATTTGGCAAGCCCCCACAATGAAATGAAACGAAATGGCGGGGAATATTAGACTTTAAAATATACAGTTCCCTGTGCTCTAAGTAGCCTTGTTTGTGAATTTCCTGACAGGTAGTTACTCCCCCAGTTTTCTTTGAGCATAGGGCATACATTTTCATGGAGGCACTAATCAAAGCTGTGCTGTGGCAAACAGCACAGCCACAGTAAGCCCAATCAAAGCTGTGTAGCTGGCTCTCTTCCATAAGGCTCTGGGAACGCTGATGACAACTCTTACCCTAGCATCTGCCATCGCATCCATCACAAGTTGACTTCCTTTACACTCACTCTCGACATCTCTCTCTCTCTTATAGACACCTGAGCACAGACTGCACTATGAGCTCTCACTCAACAGTATGAACTTCATGTTACTAGGAGTTGAGTAAACACAGAGGAATAGTTACATTTTCTGGTTACGGCACCCAAAGAGTCTGGCAAGGAAGATCATTAAGCAAAATTATAGTTATGTCTTCATGCAGAATGTTCTATAATTGTAATTTTCATGGAATTTCCCAGATTTGTGGGGAGATTGTCTCCCTCTTACACTGATTACAGAGGGTAAAGGGAGGAGGAGGCACATAAAACCAAAGAGAGAAAATGCTTTAGACACTGTCACTGATATTGTATCCTCTTAATTAGCTGTTGTTGAAGAAATAGACTATAATTGTCTGCAAGGCAGCAAATTAAAACGTCTGATGTAAAACAAGCTCAGAAACACAACGTGGGAGTGACCTCTAGTATTGTCCTTTCAAGACTTTGCTCTCTTTGGTGCTTTTGTGAGGGGAAATCAGTGAGAGCAGTGGGAGTGTGATGATGAGAGTTGAGGTTAGAAAGGCCTACGTCCAAAGCGGCGGACACAGAGATTCCTGCTACCCGCTCTCCTCCTCTTCTCTTTTCCGTCTTTACGTCCCCTCTCTTCTCTTCTAATCCCCGGCCGCTGAAGACCTCCAGACGCCCTCCTCTCATAATGACACGGCTATCAAACCCAATTGCTGTGGCTCAGACCCAAGGCAGTGCATTAAACCCCTTAGTGTCTGATTGCTTCTCCAGAGTCAAGTGGTTGTGTCCTCCCTGTCATTCCCCTGGCCACCGTCACCACCATCGCTGTCCCGGCTGCTTGGAGCTGCTGAGAAGAGAGCCCTCACACAGGTCTGGTTAACCCACTCGCCCCATTCACACTGACCTCATACATGCAATGAGGCAAGGGCCTGCACAGAAATATGCAGGAGTGCTGTTTCGATGACAGGCTGCCAAGATTGGTTTTTTTGAAGCACAATTAATTAAATAAGAGACTTTTTGGTGATCTTCAGCAATGTCAGAATGACCTGCATGATGAAAAATCACCCTCCTTTTTTAATGACTGTGTAGACTCAGTTCAATTTTTTTTTTTTTTGTAAATGCAACAGCAAAATAAAGTGCACAGTTACTTTTTTGTGTTTTGTTGACTGTAGCTCAAGGAATGATGACAAAACCCTGCAATATATTGGATTTCAAAGGTAGTAAAGTACAGTATTTTAATGTCATTTTAAACTGTATGTATTTCTAATGTATTTTATCTTCTAGCCCTCTTTCTCTTCCCCTGAGTGGCTTTGGTGGCCTGACATGAACATGACCATGAACATGAACCTGTTTTTAATGACTTGCCTGTAAAAATAAAGGTGAAATAAAAAAATCAAATTACAGACTTTTTAAAATACAAGTACACAAACTCCACTTATAAACTTTGCAATACATGTACTGTACTATTATTAGTTACCTCATGTTGCTATGGTTTTATTCAGTAAAATTAGCCGGGAGATACTGAAATCTCTAAATATAACCCTTGAAGGAGTTGAAGAATATGCTCAGTAAGTCAGGCGGAGCTTTGAGGGTGCTCTGTGACTCGCTTTCATAAAAACAATGATAAAAAAAGTTTGTTCACAACCTAAAAAGATATAAACAGGTGTGATAAAGTTTTTGATTAAGAAAGATTAAGAACTTAGAATATAGCTCTGACTATAGTTCACCATATTGATCGTTTTTCTAATTCCAGATTTCAGTGAATACCAAGAGACTATTATAATGTTGTGATGTGATTACTGCCAATAATAAATTATCAAACTATTATGTTTGACCACTGAAGAAACATGAACATTACATAACTTAAAACAACAAACAGCAGGTTATTATGCTGTAAAATTAGCATGCATTCAATAACAATAGAAATAATGATATGGGTATAACAATATAGAAATATATACACTACCGGTCAAAAGTTTTAGAACACCCCAATTTTTCCAGGTTTTTATTCAAATTCATGCAGTTCAAGTTCTCATTGTACTCTGAATGAACAATTTAAGTTAAAAAAGAAATCATGGAATCAATTTATAAACCAAAATGTATTCAACATTTTTGACTCATCAAAGTAGCCCCCTTTGGCAGATATAACAGCTGAACACACTCGTGGCATTCTTTCTACAATGGAAATCAAATATTCTTCAGAAAGTTCTTCCCAACTCTGTTGCAGAAGTTCCCATAAATGTGTGGCACTTGTAGGTTGCTTTGCTTTCACTTTTCTGTCCAGTTCATCCCAAACCAGCTCAATGGGGTTTAAGTCTGGTGACTGGGCTGGCCACTCCATGTTTTTAAGCTTACCATCTTACCATCCAGCTTACCATTATGTTTTGGGTCATTTTCTTGCTGTAGGATGAACCCCTGACCAACTAGGCGCATACCAGAGGGTACTGCATGGCGCTGCAACATGCTGTGGTAGCCGTTTTGGTTCAGGGTACAAATCACCGACCCTGGATCCAGCAAAACAGCCCCAGATCATTATGCTTCCTCCTCCATGTTTGACAGTTGATGTCACACACTGAGGAACCATCCTTTCGCCTACTCGACGGCGTAGAAAAATCCTGCGTGATGAACCGAAGATTTCAAATTTTGATTCATCAGTCCATAACACCTTCTTCCAGTCTTCAGTAGTCCATTGACGATGTTTCTTGGCCCAGGCAAGCCTCTTTTTCTTATTGACGTCTTAGCAATGGCTTTCTTGCTGCAACTCGACCTATCAAACCTGCAGCTCAAAGTCTTTTCTTTACAGTTGAACTGAGATTTGCTTATTACAACCACTATTAAGCTGTGCTTGAAGCTGTTGTCCTGTGAGCCGCCTATCACGCAAGCGGTTGACTCTCAGAAACTTGTCTTCTGATTCTGTTGTGGCTTTGGGTCTGCCAGACCTCTTCCTGTCAGAGTTTCCCCCAGTTTCCTTTTGATGGTGAAGAATACTGTACTCACTGACACCTTGACTTTCTTTGCAATTTCTCTGTAGGAAAGACCAACATTCTTAAGTGTTATGATGGTCTGTCTCTCTTCCATTGTTAATTGCCTTTTTCCCGCCATTTTTATGGCAACACACTACTTTCTGCAGTACAATACTGTTCAAATAATGCTCACGAGGGTATGGTACCACAGTGTGTTCCAACAATACTTTTATACAAACAGAAGGGGTTGTAAGTAATCCAGACAAGTTGGAACACCTGTGGGAATTGGTAGCACCAACTTTCAAAGCTTGATCAACCTCCATTGCTACAGAACAGCTTTACATGGTTTACCCATTTCTTGTTCCCTGAAAAAGGTCTTTTTGTAAAATACTGACATGTACATTATTTTTCAGTTTTGGATAACCTTACTTTTTTTTTAACCTCAGGCAGTTCACCACTTACCTTTGTACCATTTCAAGCTATTCATTGGACTTGAACTGCTAAAATTTCAATAAAAAACTAGAATAATTGGGGTGTTCTAAAACTTTTGACCAGTAGTGTACTCTGTGAGGGAACTTGAAGAATTTCGTTCTTATAAAGTAATTTATATCTATTATTGAGGCATAATAGTCTTTCTAAAAACAATTTGTCAGTACAGTCAAATAATGTCAACTTCTTTCTAGGTTTCCAAAAAATTTCACTCTTCTTGATTCTAGTGCTGCAATCTGTCTTATTATGTCTTGTTTCAAGACACTGACACATGACACTGAGAACATTTTTTAAATAAGTTCATTTGTATTGGAAACAGGCACGACTTTGAGGACTCAATCATAGACTAATATCACTTGATAATATGCAGTAAATGAAGTGCTGTATAATCTATTACATAAAGTCTAGGTGACTACAAATGAGCAAGGGCTTGATGCAAAGGATGAAGATATACTATCAGCAGAAGGAAAAAAAATCAAATATATAAAGAAAACACGAGAATGAGAATCCATGGCACAGTGAATATTGGCTCAATTTGCACAGAAAGTTGTTCGTAAAATAGATGCCCTTTTTATCTTTTAGGTGTCGACTGTATTTCCAAACAATATGTTTTTAATGTTATGCATAATTGATTGGTCAGTGTTGGACCTGCGCTGGCTGTCACCATACATTGCTGTAGGGATGTTCCTACAGTGCAAATGGCAAAGTACCGTCCATGTTGCCTGCACACCCATGGTTGCACTGAAGGGAAAAATAATGGGAATGAAAGAGCAAATATCTGTAAGTATTTGTTTGTCACCGTGTGTGTGTTCCCGTATGGATGTGTGTACATGTGCATGAGCAGTGTATGTGTGCGTGTCCCTGTGCCGGTGTGTAAGATGGAGTGCAGTGTCGGAGTTTGGGCAGAAGGTGAATAACTACAGTGCTTACAGTGTAATCATGGTTCCTGTCAGCCCTGCTGCAGGAGAGGAGGGGGCGCCTAGCAGACTGAGCTCCTCGGTGATGAAGTACAGGCACAGAGGAGCGCTCTACACCTGGATATTTATTAACACAGGCCTGACAGTAATGAGGCCTGAACAGGTGGGCTGGGACACACATATCAGAGTGAGGAGCATCCACCAGGAGGCAGTGGGGGAGACGGTGAAGACGAGTGGGAGAAGTTCACCCTGCAGGAACGCAGCTCTACAGAGAGCTCAGGCTGCACACCCACTCGTACCTACATACACATCTAACTAGAAACAACAACAAAAAACAACAACAACTAAATGTTTATTTCTCCTATGCTGCTCCTCAAATGTGTATGTCTCACTTGGATTCAATAAATCACCGAAACATTAATTCGTTAGACTGGCAATTACATAGAAATGTATTAAGTTGTTTTTTGTGGCACTTTGTTGTGTTACCAAACATGCAAATAATTTAAAAAAACAACTCTGCGAATGAAACAGTATGTGAACAGTGAGCGGTATAATTTGCAAGCCAACAGCTCCTGTTATGAAACAGTTTATGAATATCTGGAGCAGTTTTAGCCTTTAATTTGACAGGAAAACACCACTGTTCCATTTTGTTATTTAGAAAAAAACACCACTTATTGCAAAACTTCCCTGTTACTGTAACCTTTTTTTTAAGTTTAAGGACATACTGTCACTTTGAAAGTCAGGTGAACACATGGTTAACATAGTATTAAACAACGGGATGGAGAAACATTCAAAGCAGTGTGAATTAAAGCACTGAATTCTCCCTGAAGTACACTATTCCAGAATTACATCAAGACAAAGCTACAGACGTGTCTGTCAGTCCATGCAGTGTGGAAAAAAAATGAGAAAACTGGACAAATCACCAATAGCGGATATTTTCCAGACCTCATTAGGGTTAACTCATGGTGAGGTTAAGGGTAAGGCAGTAGGGTAAGCAGCATACAGGCTGGTGATGTAGTGATTACAATTGGGTGATCTGGTGTGTTTGTGTGTCTGCATTCGACTTGTGCTGCCTTTCTGTACTCCGGGTGTCTTATTATTAAGACTCTGAGTGAGGCTAATCAGTGCTGTCATCTGACGCTGAACAGATGCACCGAACAAAGGAGAGGAGGAGACCACTGCAGGCCCAAGGTGCATCTGCGGGGGAGGAGAGAGAGCCGTGCTGCCAGAGCTGATGCTAGCTGATGGCACTCCCTGTCAAGTACCCCTCTCAGAGACTAATGGGTGGAGAAAAGGTAGAGGGTGACTACGTCCAACATTTCATGTCAAATCCACCTTAATAATTCGTCATTGCCAGCTGTGACTGACACAAACTGTAGGTGAGACGGCTTCTCGCGCTCACCCAAAATGGCACATGGAGAAATTCACTTAACTAACGTAGACTCTGGATCCAGTGTGCAGCACTGTGGGTAATCTGGATTTCTGGTGTGTGAATAAAGAGTGAAACTTGTGCTTTACAGAGGGGACATGATTTTGAAAATGATTAGGGTAAAAGGGATGGATGACGGTGCCACGTGAACACTCCCCATTTTCTCCATTGGTATGTCTTTCTTTCACTATCAATTATATCTCTTTCTTCCTGTCTTTCTGCTCTGGTGTCTCTCTCTCCAACAGTCTCACTCTTTGTGCAAGCCATGCACAGAGAATTAGGAACTCAACCAGGAATACAGACAGACTTTAAAACCAGAGCGGTGACTATTAGATCATCTCTCCAGCCTTCCTGCTGAGTCTGCTGGGAGCTTGCACTCATTTCCTATGCAGACACTCCTAACAGATGACCTTGGTCTTATCAAGACACCTCTAGATCTAGACATAATATTACCATTAAAGATATTTGCTGGAAAGAGACAAATATCATTGTTCATCTGTCATTGTGTTCAAATTTAGCCTCCATAAACCATGGTAGCAGTAACGAGACTGCTATCTAAACGGCTACAATAATAGTCTTAGATAAATCTAATTTCAAAATGTGTGATACAGTAGCTTTTGGTTAATCTACAAAGATGTGTATCTACCACGATGGACTATACAGTAAGCTTCTTCTGGAAGTGCATGTTCTGAAAGAAAGTCCACTACAAGTGTAATTGGAAAGGCATGCACTTTACATGGATTTAAATGAATACCAAACATGTCCTGCTTTACACATCAGTAAGGGCTTTCTCTTGTGCAACCGGTTCCATTTTTAGCCATCCAGTCAAACCAGTCACATAAGCATACAATAGGGCTTTATTAGCCTTTCACCCACACAGCTGTTCAAGGAGGACAGATCTCCAATCTGAAGAGAACAAGCAGTTCCCTTTAAAGATCCTGTGTCTTGGGCTAATCTGGTAAACTCCCATAAATGCTCCTCAGCACCCCACATGTAAGGAATTAGCCTCCCCAAACAGTGCAGAAAGGCCTTAAGCCTGTGATATACCTCTGAGATTAATTAGCGTCCAACTTTAGATATTATTATAGAATCTTTGGTTGCCACAGAAATAACCATGTCTTCAACTCCATTAGACAGTTTTGTGCCGCGGTCCAGGCAGAGAGCCGAGGCGCCTAGCAAGGCTCTGTCTTCCATAATGCATGTTGGCCTCATCCATACTCTGACAGCACTTAAGAATCCTACAGCCATTTGAGTGACAAAGATCTCATCTATTTTTCAGTTTTGACTCTCAGTGTATGATGGAAGATCTTGTGCCACGGAGTGTGTGTATGTGTGTGTGTGTGTGTGTCTCTGTGTGTGTGCACAGGTGTCTGCAAGTCTACACATGTGTTTGTGTGTGTGCAGCAGCAATTAGAAATATGTTGTTGGACAACAGTCGTGGATTTACTCACAAATTATCTCAACTCACTGTAAACTGGAGCGTCTCCATGTGTGAGTCACAGTTTTAATGAGTTCTTTTCATGCAGTCCTCCGCAGCCTCGCTCGCCGGCGCTGCAGATTCACTATTTTGCTCTTACAAATCTGTGTGTTGAAGTATATATGTAGGATAAAGCCTCCAATTCAAGGAAGATGAAGGATACATACCAAGAAAGGAACTACACCTTTAAGAGGAAGAAAACAGACAATCTCCAACCAGTGAGAAATTGTCAAATTGTTTTGTGGAAATGACCTGGAGTGGGCAGCTCAGACCTCCATCTCTGCCAGTGTCAGAAAGCTTAGATTCTGAGTCTCCCAATCATCCCCTGTGCTCTCTCTGAAATGAATTTTATTTGATGTGGTTTAAAAATATATTATGAAAGCCACTACAGCACTCTATCACCATCCATATAACATGCAGGATATACTATATTGAATGAATGTGAACTAAATGATCAACTCATTCTGAAAGCAGTTGTGCCAGTAAGCACTTTGTCAACATGTTTTGTTGTTGCATCACATAAAAGCTGGATGTTAGATTTGAATTTGTTGCATGCCAGCTTCTATTAAACATCGTTTGACAGCAATGCTCAGCATGATAAGTTTCACTCTTACAAAGAGGCGGGGCTGGATAATCCATTAATGTAGCATTAGACCAAACTTTTAAGCTCCCTCAGACAGGCCATCACCAGTATTTGGCAACATCTGAGGTGGGCAGCTTCTTATTGCACATTAAGTGCTTTTAGACACAAGAGCAGAGCATGTGGTGAGTGATGCATTAGGAGACAGTCTGTCGAAGATATGTGCTCTCTCATGGATGCCACTTGTATTGATTTCTATAGCCTTTTAATTTAAGGCACCTTCACTTAAGGCTGAGACGAATGTGAGAAAAGGCTGGCTGCATATTCAGCTGTTAATGCTACAATCATGTTCAATTAAAAATGCATGAGGCCACAGATTTAAAGATAGGTCCTTTGAATCGGCTTGTGTTTGCTCGTCATTAAATAATTAGGATTGGTTAAAAAAAACTGAAACGCAGCACAATGTTAAAAATGCTTCTAATGGACAGCAAGCACCTTAAATTAAGAAAATTTACGAAGAAAAGACACGAATGAGACAGAGTGGGGACAATTAATCCCTCAAAGGCTCTGACTGACAGAGCAAGTAGATGCAGCTCATTGCTGAGCGTATGACCTTGCTAACAGCCTTGAAAAGCACAGGTGACCACTCTGCTGCTTAATAACTTTTCCCTGGCTGCATGTGCTAAGTAAAAATGCAGTTTTCAGCCGTGGAGATGTTAGGCTGCAGGTTGACAGCACGCAGGGAGAAAAGAGGGAGGAGTGCAAGGCAACTGTCTATTTAGCAGGCCGAGGGCACGCGGTGTCAAGCTCATTAACCTCAGCAAGAGAAATGTTACAATTATACAGAAGATATGCACGCCATTGGGTCACATCCTGAAGTGCTGCTTCTTGTAAAACGTGAACTCTCACCATCTGACACAGCAGCATCGGCATTTCATATATTAAAAGGCCTTTTTCTCTGAAGTGGTGGGGTGGTTTTTGTGAGGAGAATAGGCAGTTGTGTATGATACTGTAAGTAGATTTAAATATTCAAAAGGCAGGGGTGGCTCAGACAGGACTGATATGATGGCGTATACATCATTATGCTGCTACCAGGGCCTCTCAGCATATCTTCATTTATAATGCTTCTCATACAGTCATCTACAATCCGGACCTGTTCAAATAAAGCCTTTCTCCCAGACAGGCACAATCAGAGTGATGAGTAAACACATACACTATGTCTATCTTGCCTATTAATCTGGGCACCCAGCTGTGATGAGGGCTTTGCTGCCCTATCTACCACAGTCCACACACTAGCCGTTGGTATTGCTGCCCATGTTTGGATTTCATCGAGAGCTTGGGATCGTTTCACTGCAACACAGATGAGAACACACTGGTGAATGGATTGTGGTTCTTTATGTGAATATTTCATTACTGCGCTTTGGCTTTAGGCTTTTGCTTCTGGTAGATCTGGAATATGAGCAACTGAACTTTTAGTTCAACAAACTATTTTATTCCATGCATGGTGATGGGGAGATGAGCTATGATGCATAGAGGCAGCTTAACTCTGTTACTGGTGACACAGAGCCGCTCCAATTGAAACAGGATAAATCACAAAACCGTGTCTGTTAAAATTCATAGTCGAACTAGAATTTAAACAAATTTTTGCTGAGGAATCAGTATACATATCCTTTGTGGTCATTTCGTAAAAAATTGTAATTACAAAAAAGAAGAAATTTGGTTTGATTAATATGAAGTGGATCGTTGGTTCTGATTGGTGCAATATCCATAGCACCAGGCTAAGGAAAAGCCTTTAATGTGCATCTTTGCAAAACCAACTTCAAAATCTAATGCGAAAAATGTGTGTATTCAATGGTAGATATGGTGGTATGTCATGGATATTCCAGTGTTTATTAGTGTGAACTTTAGGCCTATATGCTTATCAATTCATGCTTCTGAACCTTGATATAATCTGACTTGGATTATTAAGAGAGCAAGTATAAAAAACAGAGCCTGTGAACAGATGTAAGGTCTGTATCTCTGCAAGTGAATATTCCATTACATTTCATCTGAAGTGGTATTAAGGTGTGGGGCGACACTGGCCATGTGGATGGGTGGCTGGTTGAAGCATGAAATTCATTGTCAAATACTTTTTTTTCCAGTTTAGGAGGGAAAATGCCCGATGTGTGGAAAATAAGAGGAAATAAACCTACTTACTGGCATTTACAACATGAGGTCACTAGCGTATTTAAAACACACAATATTAAATGCTACAGAGTCTGACAAATGGCATTTCATTTTCCATCGTGACCACTCTGTCATATTGAAATCCATCATGTCATTTGAGATGGCTCAATTCATGGAAAACATAGGTGTATTAATAGAATATAACAGTAATCCTATTACTCTTTTGAATCTCAGTATGAAATTCATAAACTGCGAATGGGGACGTGCGTGGAACGTGCGACAGACCTGTTAATGAAGGGCTCTGATTAGCATTTGTTAAAACTCAGTGAAGTTCTTACATGCTAAAGGTCAGACGGCTGTTCTGACATGGGGAGATGAAAACGTTCTACTTTTGGGGGGAATGTCATGATTTGAATTAAGATTGTCAGATTGGCTGTAAGCTCGTATCACAGTGCAGGCGTCTTGTATGACCTTTTCAAGGAATTGTCATTTTCCGCCCCTGTGATGCCACCATGGCTCAGCGGGGGAGAGGCCCCTCTTCTCTCGCCATGCAATTTGTCCTGGGTGTTGCCATTCACACTGCACTACTCCCAGCCACTCGCCCAAATGCCTATGTATCTACAGACCAGCAGTCTGCGACTACAGAATAACGAGAATGTAGCCGCTCAGGTTCTACTCTATGCTCTGTGTACAGCAGGAAAGGCCTCTGCTGTGTGCTGCTGTTGGCCGGGCCATCACACACTCACAGTGCTGGAGCAATCACTGATCTAAAGCAAATATGATCGCAGTTAACGATATTAACTACACTCGCTACAACAACCACACTCATGAGCGATCAAGCACTGGAGCCAGCTGTTGAAAGTTGTTGTGTACTTTGATGTAAACTATTTTTTACTCACAATGATGTGTGTTCATAACAGGCAACATAGCATCAAACAAGTGGTGACATAAGTAAATGTGCTTATTACATGCTTATTACATGTAAACTCAAAGTACTTTACATTAAAATAAAAAATATAAGCATAAACATGAGAAGAAAGGATGAACATAACTCTTAAGGCTCGATTATACTCCAGTACAGACGCGTACAGGGACAGCTGCGGCCCCCACAGGCGCGTAGTAGGTCTATTTATATTATCTGCTTGGAGGACACGTTCCACATATGCGCCGTAGATCGCTAAGCTTCCACTAGTTGGAGTGGGAATTGCGCCGCCACAAAAAATTGGCGGTACGTGTACTTCTGCACAGAGCCTACATGTATACCCTTTGATGACAAGATTTACATCACACGGAGCCTTGCGCACTTGCGTACACATAATTTGGGCTTTACTGTTGTATAGGACACAAAGAATATATAAAGGAATTATTTTTAACATGTTGCCACAATATTATATTATAATATAATATTATAAAATACCTATAAACACAGTACCATTATAATAAAAAGATGTGTAGGTGACCATTGGCTAAACTTTATCATCTGAGTTAAAAATAATCACTGATTTAACAGCATGTCATTGACTATATTTTCATGCTAAAATGACTACCTAACTACACAAAGTCATAGAAATTGTGTTGAAACAGCAGTAACTTTAACTTAGACATCTACAAACATTCACTTTTTAAACAAATTCAGCCCAGTTTTAATCTAGATGCCTGGATGTCTTTGATGAGAAAATTACCAGTTATTGCTCTATTACCAGTTGGACAAAGCGGGTACTTGCCCCTTTGGGTCCCAAAAACCCCAGTTTCACTGCACGTCGATTGGTTTTCGAAATTTGATTAACGGTACATTTGTAAGGAAATTTGCACCACTCTCGACTAATTTCTCTGTCTTTTAGAGGAGTCCTGAGTCAAAATATGCTTACGTGGTAAATATTCTTTTAAACCATTATGTTGAATGAACTTACCATAAACTTACACAAATTGAGTATTGTCCTATCATATGGTTGCACTGGACTAACTTTGAGGCGACAGGGTACATTGTACAGAGGGTGGTAGGTCGGTGAGGTCCCCATGGGGACCCCTTCCTGGTAATTCCAGACGTGTAAAATCATGCTACATACAAAAATACTATACTATTATGTATGATAATACAAGATTATTACATAAAATAGATTTAGTGTCATTTATCTAACTATTACTGGCAACAAAACAATACAAATCTTGATGCAGGATCATAAACAAGAAAATCCAACATAGCTGGAAAACATGTTTCAGACCTATTACATTGGCCTTAAAAATATTTAGGCCTGTTTACAGACCACACATTTAGCCACTGTGACACGACTTCTGAAGTCTGTCTTCTGAGATTTGCACCTACAATGAAGATCATACTGCATAGCAGCGCTGTAGCTGATGTGGCACTGCTGCCCTTTCACAGCTAATTGGTCGCTCTGTGCTCATCATCTGGTTATCAGCGGTGATTGGCTGATGGTAAGCTGCGACTGGTCATTCGAGTGTCACTAGCCTCTGTTCCTGTAATTAAAATCTGTCATCCAGAACCACATCCCTCGTCGCCACTAAACCCTTTCGTCAGATGGCAGAGCTCAGATAAACTGCCCTGCAGTCATTTCTCTGATGAGAGAATAGTGGTGTAAAGTTTAGGAAACAGAGAGAGAAATGATTAAGATATTCCCTCAGAATCTCCTAAAGCTGATCCTATTGTGCCAAGTAAATAAGCATATTGCATATTAAATGTCACATTAATAAACAGATAAAATAGATACTATTAAACTGAAAAAAAACACTGCATTTGACTTACCTGTTGTAAGAAATACTAGAACTAAAGAGTTACAGAGTATAGCCAATACAAAATTTGCTGTCTTTATATTGTAACTCTGAAACTTATAACTGCAACAGTGAAGTGTTTTATCATTGATAGAAAGAGTAGAACTACTGTAGATAATGTAGTGGGAGAGAGGAGGAAGCTAAAAACACTTGATATTTTTAATGATGTTGAACATTTGTTCAGGGCTTAAACTACTGGAGGGCACTCCACTGTTGAGTTTCCACCAGGCTGGCCTTCAGAAACATGGATGACAGAAATCTTTGGAAATTAATTAGAGACAAATCCCTTCTCGCTGCTGAAGTGTGGCATTTAAGGCATTGTCCTTGGTGCTCGTAGAACACCACCTTTCAGTGTCGACCCCTCTCCTTCCACCGGCTGGATAATGCAGCCTAATCCACATTAGCAATCACTCCAGTCCCTGTTGTGTAGTGGCAGTCCTTCCTAATTGCTTGGCATTATTAGGTACTTTACTTGTAAATTTGAAGAGGAGGAACATCATTCTACTGCATCCAAGCAGCAAATGATCCAATTTGCTTAATTTCCAAGAAACACCACCAGTCTGTTTTTTCCTCACTGCTCCCCCTATTGTTTGTGGAGGGGAATGGTAGAGGAGCACATAAATAGTAGTCAGAGGTTGATGTTAAGATGTTGTTTTACTCAATTACTATATAAAAAAATAATCTCAGAAATAAAAGGAATCAGGTATATAGCCCTAAATAAAATACAACTGTGTATCCACAGACAGAGAGCAAGGAACAGTAATAATTTCATCAGATTTGCCTGACTCTGTTTCAGGCATCCATCAAATGCAGAAGCCTGACTGAAATCAGCTTGTATTCAAATGAGCCATTGTTAAGCATTTCCAAAGGAGGAAGAGAAGAGTACCTTTGATCTAATATGACGTCAATCCTCCAGCACTGCAGAGTTGTTTACTAAATTAGAAAATTACATTTAGGCGCATGTGAAAGCTAGAGCATCTCAAGGCACAAATGAACCCCTCAGACTCACACTCTGCTGATTTGCTACTGGTGGAGAATATCAGCTTTAAATCCCTAAAATGTAAATATCTGAGTGACCTAATCTGAAACTCAGACACTGGCCTGAGGGGCAGGAGAAGAGAAAATAGTCTGATAATTTGTAACCCACTTTTTTCTTGTCTTCTTCAAACAATCCGACACAGCTTTCTCTTCCTCTCTTCCTCCGTGACTCTCTTGTTAAAGTTTGATAGTCACTGTCTTGGCGTCTTTTTCACTTTCACTTTTAAAGAGATTTGCTTATGAGTTGTTGACTGCTGGTCTCTCTTTATTTCTCCTTCTGCATTAAGGGGCACATGCAGCCCAATCCAGTTCATCTCTCCCTCTGCCTGTCAGTCAGCCAGACGACCCGCGTCCCCGGACTACGAGGGGAGAAAGGGAGGGAGGGAGGGTGGATGGAGGGAGGAAAGTCGACGTGGCCCAAGGCGTGCCACTACACACCAAGGGGGAACAAGGCAGACATGACAGCCTGATGACACTTGCTTTTGTGTATCATATCATTTTACCAATCATCTGCATTTCATTTATGTGAGACTTTGTACTCCAACGCAAAGTGTCAAGCCTGTTGGCCTAGTTAGGTTGAGAGTGAAGTTGGCTGAGTAAAAAGCGAGCTGATGAAACCCTCCTATCCGTGGCCTGCTGACAAGCCTGGCACTCCAAATGAAAGTAGAAAGGCAGCCTTATTACAGTACGTTTCATACAGCAAATGGGGAAACAAATGTGACTTGATATCCCAGGATGCCCTTTGTTGTTGTTATTACTGTTGTTGTTATTGTCAATAATGGTGATGATAATGCCTGGTGTTCAGTGCTCTCTTTTGTTGTTCTACCCAAACAGGCTTTGTTGGCAGAAGAGCTGCTGCAGCAGGGAAAGAGATACATCTCTCACATTGAGGGGTTGCACTTTGTTATTGAGATCCTCTCTTTTTGAATTTAAAACTTGAGATGAAAACTCCAGATCCCAAGTTTATCGACTTTAACAATGCAGCACACAAGAGAGAGCTGTTAATCCAGACCTGGAACCTCCTTACAGAAACTTCCTAAATCTGAAATCCTATTTGATCTTAGTTTAGGATGATATTTAGGATTTATGATATTGCAGAAACATGCTTCCTAACTGGTGTGCTGTTAGGAAAAAATCCTATCTCATCTTTAGATAGGAATTTTGCTATTACAGGACCATCCTAATTTAGGGAGTATCAGGATGACATAGATCCTGTCCTAAATTCAAAATAATTAAGGCACAACTACTTGGTTATGTTTAAAAAAAGAAATTGTGTTTTGGGTTCAAATCAGCAGATCTGTTATGTTATTTCAGGTACGCATGGGACACAGAACGAGACGTAGTTCTGTTTGTTTCGTAAAGTGAAAAAAAAATGTTTGCAGGACTCAAATCCCGGTTTCCTGGATAAAAGTCCTGCATTTATTTGACTCATCCAGTACCCCAACCTTATGTGGAATTTGGCGCTCTTATACTTCGTCAACATACTTCCTGCTTTGCTCCCGTCATAATTACTACGGCCACTAGCGGGCACCTACGGTGGCCGACAGGGGCAAACGCCCTGCAGCTTCAGAAAACACATGCAAATAGACAAAACACAAGCAAATTAAGAAAACAACTTCATTAATTTGACAACACATGCGCAGCATTCAGCAAACGCGCTGCATATACACACAACACAACCAAATATACAAATGCGCTGCAATTAAAAAACGATGCAAAAAGAAAAGCAAACCCCGAAAAAAGAAGCGATGCAAAAAGAAAAACAACTTCATTAATTTGACAACACATGCACAGCATTCAGCAAACGCGATGCAAATACACACAACACAACCAAATACATAAACGCGATGCGAATAAAAAACGATGCAAAAAGAAAAGCACACAAACCCCGAAAACAAATGCAACAAAAAAACGCTGCATCCAGATTCCACAACGGAAGTTCTCCAGACCTCTAGAGGGAACAGCTAATCAGCTGGATTTTCGACCCCTTTTCTGCCTTTTTTATTAGAGTTGGGTATTGCTGCATAGTAAAAAGAGAACTCCTGTCTCATGCCCTTATTAATAACATAATATAATATATTAGTAATGTACAGTCTATGCTCCCGTCTCAGCCGGAAGGCTGGGGTCGTGCTCGAGCTTCGACTTTTCAAAATAAAAGCTCGCGTTTGGTCGGCTCATCTTCCTTTGGTGTTTTTGAACTAAATAGTACGGCAATCATGCTAATGAATACAATAACTTTTTTAGCAGATGTCTTACTTACAACACGATGGAGCAAGCAAAGCAGTTTTGTCTTTATGTGCAGGCGGGATTTATTCAGTTTGATACATCCCACGGTAAATTGGCTGGTTTACTAAACAGAGAGGGACTATTTTAAATAGTCTATTTTTTTGTATTTCAAGAGCGTATTGCTCCACAATATGAATACAGATTGGTCACTTATTTTGTTGTATAATCACAATATTACACTTAGCAGTGGAACAGCAGATTTTTTTTGGGGTGGGGGGAGAGCATAACAGTCTATGAGAGAGAGAGAGAGAGAGAGAGAGAGAGAGAGAGAGAGAGAGAGAGAGAGAGAGAGAGAGAGAGCGAGAGAGAGAGGTTCAATCTCAGAACGGTGTGCAACGGTGAGATCATAGACTGTAAATATTTAGTCTATGTTTGAGATATGTTTTCTCTTGTTTGGTGGGTGTGTCTCGGCTCGGGTCACAGCTGATACTCAATCAGCAGAGACGTGTCTCTAAACTCGTGGTAATAAAACATTTAAAACTGCATCAGTGTTTAACGTTGACGTTTGTTTAAGCCACATTAATTAAGAGGGTTTAATTTCCAGGTCCGAAAGCGCATCACTGAAGTGTAGACCTCCCTCAAGTGTAATATTGTGATTATACAACAAAATAAGTGACCAATCTGTATTCATATTGTGGAGCAATACGCTCTTGAAATACAAAAAAATTGACTGTCCCTCTCTGTTTAGTAAACCAGCCAATTTACCGTGGGATTTATCAAACTGAATAAATCCCGCCTGCACATAAAGACAAAACTGCTTTGCTTGCTCCATCGTGTTGTAAGTAAGACATCTGCTGAAAAAGTTATTGTATTCATTAGCATGATTGCCGTACTGTCTAGTTCAAAAACACCAAAGGAAGATGAGCCGACCAAACGCGAGCTTTTATTTTGAAAAGTCGAAGCTCGAGCACGGCACCAGCCTCCCGGCTGAGACGGGAGCATAGACTGGGGGTAGTTTTTTCGGGCTTAGAACTCTCCCCCTGCCGGATCGGGCTTGGCTGGCCTGCCTCCCTCTACTTTGTTATGTATTATTAATCTAACAATTATGAAAAGAAGCAGGTGGGCCAGTTAGGTGAACACTGCAACTCCTCACTCCCTAACTATAAGCTTTATCAAATAGAAGAGTTTTAAGCTCATTCTTGAAAGCGATTACAGTTTCTGCCCCCCGAACCCAGATCGGGATCTGGTTCCATAGGAGAGGAGCCTGATAACTGAAGGCTCTGGCTCCCATTCTACTTTTAGAGACTCTAGGTACCACCAGTAACTCTGCATTCTGGGAGCGCAGTGCTCTAGTGGGACAATAGGTTATTAGGAGCTCTTCTAGATATGATGGTGCTAGACCATTTAGAGCTTTGTAGGTCAAGAGAAGGATTTTAAACTCAATCCTGGATTCAACAGGAAGCCAGCGCAGAGAAGCTAATACAGGTGAAATATGATCTCTTCTCTTAGTTCTTGTGAGAACACGCGCTGCAGCATTCTGGATCAGCTGGAGAGTCTTAAGGGACTTATTTGAGCAACCTGACAGTAGGGAATTACAATAGTCCAGCCTGGACGTAACAAATGCATGGACTAGTTTTTCAGCTTGGTTTTGAGACAGGATATTCCTAATTTTGGCAATGTTACGAAGATGAAAAAAGGCTGTTCTTGAGGTTTGTTTTAGATTGGCATTAAAGGATTTATCCTGATCAAAAATAACTCCTAAATTTCTGACAGTATTGCTGGAGGCCAGGGCAATACCATCCAGAGTAGCTATGGCTTTAGATAATGAGGTTCTGAGGTGTTTAGGTCTCAGTACAATAACTTCAGTTTTGTTAGGGTTTAACATCAGAAAATTATAGGCCATCCAGGACTTTATATCTTTAATGCACGCTTGAAATATAGCTAGCTCACTGGTTTCGTCTGGTTTGATTGACAAGTATATTTGGGTGTCATCCGCATAACAGTGAAAGTTAATTGAGTGTTTCCTAATAATATTGCCTAGAGGAAGCATATATAAGGAGAATAGAATTGGTCCAAGCACTGAGCCTTGAGGAACGCCATGGCTAACTTTAGCGTACTTGGAGGATTTATCATTAACATTAACAAATTGGGATCGTTCAGAGAAATAGGACTTAAACCAGCTTAGAGCAATTCCTTTAATGCCAACCAAGTGTTCCAATCTCTGTAACAGGATTGAATGGTCAATAGTGTCAAATGCAGCACTAAGATCTAGTAAAACAAGAATGGAGACAAGTCCTTTGTCTGCAGCAGTTAAAATGTCGTTAGTAATTTTCACCAGTGCCGTCTCTGTGCTATGATGCTTTCTAAATCCTGATTGAAAGTCATCAAATAAACTATTGCTATGTAGAAAATCACATAACTGATTAGCAACCACCTTCTCAAGGATCTTGGATAGAAAGGGAAGGTTAGATATAGGTCTATAGTTTGCTAAGACCTCAGGATCGAGGGTGGATTTTTTAAATTGACTTGATTAAATGACTGCGGTACATAACCTGTTAATAAGGACATATTGATCATATCTAGTAATGAAGTGTTTACCACGGGTAACGCTTCTTTGAGTACTCTCATTGGGATGGGGTCTAAGAGACAGGTAGATGGCTTAGCTGAGGATATCTTTAACATTAATTGTTGGTCTATAGGATAAAAGCAGTCTAAGTATATGTTGAGACTAGTCGTTATTTCTAGCGACTCTGCGTTTAAAGGTGAACCGTTAGAAGTTGAGGGCAAAAGGTGACGGATTTTATCTCTAATTGTTGTAATTTTATCATTAAAGAAGCTCATGAAGTCATTACTACTCAGAGCTAGAGGAATAGATGGCTCAGTAGAGCTGTGGCTATCTGTCAGCCTGGCTACAGTGCTGAAAAGAAACCTTGGGTTGTTCTTATCTATATCTATCTTTCTATATATATATATTTTTTTTTTAAGTGTTGACAAAAATGCACAATATACCGTTGTGTCCCTGGACTTAAGAAGAGCACAGATTAGCCATTGGCACTCTTTCACTCTTTGTTGGCGCTACTGTCAGTTTTCCATAGAGACAGGAACACTTTGAGACAAACATTTAAAAGCTCTTCATGTAAAAACAGTAGTAGGATTCTGTCTGAAAAAAGGTCTACATACAGAAATGAATAAATAAATACAATAAAATGTGGGCAATGTTCTCATTTTGCAGCTTGGATGCAGCCTTGTCAAACGGCACTTAAAAGCGAGGGAGCTGGTCTTGGGGGAGGTTGAGATGTTTATTCTAATGGATGCCATAATGAATGCTTACAGAGTCAGGCCTTGGCTTCGATAGGGGGCTCTGTGCCAGCATGGTTTTAAAGGAGAGCAGTCACTGCAGCAGCCCTGGGCGCTTGGCACGCCGAGCTCTCCACAATCTCTCGGCACACACAGAAATGGCAGCAAGGACCTGGAGATAACCACCCGTGAAATCTCTCATCACATGCCTTTGATTACTTGTCCACTATTTACTGTTTTTAAACCCTGAACTTCAAACACAATTCCTGTGACATCTTCTTCCTCAGAGGGCCATGTTTATTGAAGATGTAGGTATACAAATTGTCCCCATGTTGTGTTGTCTCTCACTTTAGACTAAAAAAGACACAGAAGTTGAAATCAAAAGGCCAGATTGACATCAAGTATCTAAATCTTTCACTGTTTTCATGGAATCATTCAAAAACATTTAATCAAGTTTTGAAAACAGTAGCAGCTATATGTAGATTTCATAAATGTGTCTATTTTTCTAGATTAAAATGCCTATGGTGTGCACAATTTGTATGTGTTTTTGTGTGTGTGTGTGTGTGTGTGTGTGTGTGTGTGTGTGTCTGCTGGGGGTGAAGACTGAAGCGGTTTATTAAAATGATGAGAGCAAGTTCAATTTGAATCATGCAGTGCCTGTCAGTGGCTTCTCGAATTGCAGGGCTGATGAAATTGCTCTTGCGGTTATTTAAAAGCAGTTGTAATCCATCTGAAAATGGTATGATATAATCCATTTAATTTCTCATTCCTTGCAGCAATAACACTGAGTAACAAAAATCTATCAAAGCAATGTAGCCTGGTGATTTAGTAATTATCTTTATTTTACATTACTGCAATTCAGGCCGGATTAATTGGAGTCTTATCTGAACAGAGCGGCAGGTCACTTACCTCAATACACCACAATGTGTTTTTATCTTAATCATCAACCTCCACAAACTCCATTGTGACCCGCTGTGCCAAGAAATGATTATTCTGTGATGCATAAAATCAGGAAAATACACAGACATGCATACCGAAAACAACAGTTATATGTCTTTAACTGGCTCCTTCAAAATAAAACTTGTTGTGGTCAAATAAAAACCAAAGGCACACAGCTGACGGCTGCAGTACTGCGATAACCTCATCAGAAGAGGTGACTGGTGAAAAAACAATGTCTGTGGGTGGAGCAGCTGGATGTATTGCATGGTAAGTGTCATGGAGTGATTCCTATTTGGGAGAACTCACAAAATATCCAGTATTGATCAGCTGTTTAAGTTGAATTAATGTATGAGAGATGCTCAATGTACTCCCTAATGGGTAAGCTGCCTGTAGGCAGTGCACTGGTAATAAGACCTCAGACAGCCACATAACTCAGCCTGTCTCTAAGACCACTCTCTTTTTCCTCCACCTGGGCTATCTGACATCTGATATTAGCGAAATCGTGGCACTTTGGTAAAAGGAAGTAGAGGAATGGAGGAGAGGAGATGGAGCCTTGCAAAGCCTATAAAAGCTATGGTGGGTGAGGGAGAAGTAATTAGAGCTTTATTCACCATTAAGGCCCCAAACTGGTTTTATTTCTATCATTGCCAACATGTGTAGAGTATAGATTATTAGATAAAAGTGGTGTTTTTGTTTTAGTGTTTTTCATGTTGTAGCTCATTTCTATACATAATTATATTACTATCCAGGCAGACATTAGTTTCTGTTAATGTCAAAGTGGGATGAAAATTAACTTGCAGTGACTTAAACCTTGTTTGAGACTGACTTATATATCACAGTGAAGTCAAGTTTGAGCAACATTCAAGAAGAGCCAATAAAACCCTATTTCACCAAATACCCCATTTTCACTTCATTTGTTTATTTAATGCAAACACTGCATACAGTGTTCCCTTTTTAACATTTCTACTTTTTTCACTGTATTATTGAAATATTGGATATTATCACATCATAAAACAGCATTGTAAACTATATTTTTTAGAAGATAACACCTGGAAGCAAGAAGCAAGAAGCAAACATGATGACGTGAGAATGATAATGTCACAAAGGTTCAGTACCTAGCTAACTCTCAACAGGAAGCTCTGACACCCAAGATGTGTCTCCCACCAGCCCTCGACTGCGTCAACCCAAAGGAGCTTGCCTACAACTGCATAACCACACAATAATGACGGCGGATTTCTAAAATGGTTGTCTGTAATGTAAAATAATCACAATTCGTGGTGCAAGGGTTTTAACATTAAAAAAACAATGGTATGGGCCTTTAATGTGTGTGTATGTCTGCTCAAGTGGTGTTGAGAACACCAGCAGTAGTCCTTTTGCCTGCCTGCCTGCCTGCTGGTGGATAAAACACATAAAGGACTGTCCTCACTAAGATTAATTGATTCCTTCAAATTTGGATTCAGTTCAGAGAACCAGAGAAATTGGTTGTTTTGACAGTGGTGAGGCTCTCACTCACTCAGTCACTCGCCCGCTCGCTCATGGCCAAAAACATACACAATACATGTATAGTATCTCCATGAAAAGTTTTAAAACACCAGTTCAAAAACTCTCTCCTTTCTCCTTCAGTCATTTTGGTGCATTAGCATTAGCATTAGCTTTAGCAGAGTTAATCACCATGAACATCATGATTATGAGGAATCACTGGGGCCCTCTAAAACCACATCTTTTCAGGACCTTATTAAAACAACTTTTAAAACATCACTTATTCTCTGTAAATGACTTAGGCCATGCTGACAACAGTGCTGTCTTCTTGGAAAAAAAAATTCCTATCGCAAGAAATAAATACATCACTGGCGGCCGGTAGAAAAATCATTATTTGTGATATGCACATGCACAACAGGCCAAAACAGAAACATGTAAACCCTTGGCTGTGGTGGGACTTCATGATGGCATTTTCATGTATTTTGATCATACCCTCTGCACTCCCGAAAAACCTCTCACATGTTCCGTGGCATAAGTGCTCATGTCTAATAGCCTCAGAGGACATTTTGGTCTGTCTCTATGAGTCTAATTTACGGATATCTGCATGAATTGGGAGAGCCTGGGGCCAACCATCTCATGTCTTTTTAAGGGAGGGTGTGGGCTGTTGCGTTAGTAGGCCCTTTCGGGACAGGAGCAGCATTTCAGATAAGATCGGCGGCGGGAAGTGGTGAGCCAGGCCGTTTGTTCTCGTTGGCCATCTCTCATGTTGCACCACTGATTGGGAGGAAAGCTAAAATTGCTTTCACCGGGGCTCACTCCAGCAGTAGGCAATGATAACTAACAATGCCCCCGGGACCTAGTTAAAGCTGCATCACACGCACTGGAAAACCACTTTAATGTGGCAGCATTAGGAAGCTGTAAGTTGGGTTGGTAGGGAAAACAGAATCCAACGATTTTGAAAACATTTGTTATCCTCACTTCAAAAATGCATATAATCAAGCAGGCATTTTTTATTTCATTTCACACAGCTTACCATGAAGAAGAAAAAAGGTTTGAAGATTATAACAATGAGGATACAGAACAGAAAATGACCATGCTTCGTGCTTCCGCTGTTCTTCCAAACCCCTCGCTCAGTCATGGGGATCGTGGTGCTCATGTCATACAGAAACGCAGCAGGTTTCTCTTGTTTTACTCAGGTTATGATTCAGAAACCATGGATACATATATATATATATATATATATATACACAGTAAGTCCTTACATTATTGACCCATCTGTGCAATTCCTCTAAGTGCTACTTAAAATTAATGCTATTTATAGCTGCTGTTAATTACAGTAAAGCTTTCCTTGTCAACTGTAAAGTAAAAAAAAACTATATAAAATGTCTTTTTTTTAAAGCCTGATATGATGGAGCTGTTCCTCAAACAATGCTTTGATTAATGGCACCCTGTTTGAGAGTAAGAGTTTGATCTAAACTGATTTACTTAAGAAAAAAATATAGTTTTACCTAGGACATTTTACATGAACGTGTCTGGAAACATTTAACAATTTCTATTAATGCCAGTTTTAGAATTTTTTTTTTAAGAATTAACACAAAACACAACTAATCCTGTTCTGAACTGTGACCGTGCTAATGCTGAGTCTCTGGACCAGGGAACCACAACAACTTATTCACAACTGATTAACATCTCCATCCGTTTATACGGTGGAGGAGCCGTGAGAAAAACACTGGGAAAATGCAAAAGCACTTTCAGCCAGTAAATCAACTTCTTTGAGCCTTGCTTTTACTGGATGTCTCACTGAAAATAAACAGCATACCATTCTGTCACCTTTGGAGAATGTGTTCTTTCAGCAGCTTGGCAGTCGATGTAAAGTGGCAACACCTGGGTCATAGTGATATTGTAACCCACAATTAAAATGATTCAAGCTAAGTTGTGATGTTTAGCTTCTCCCACCTCACAAGGTAATTTATAAATCGAAAAATCTTGTGATATGCTAATTCTCTGTTTTGCAAAAATAATAGTTATCTCTGAGACCTGCCTCTGTAAACCACTTACAAAGAAAAATGCTGGTTGTAAATTATGTAGAATCATTATAAATCTCGTCACTCTCTTTAATAATGAGGATAATTACAATAAAAAAATGCATTCTGAATCCTTTTAAAACATGCTGCTGGTAAGTAAGAGGGAGAGGAGAATTATAATGGTTGTTAAATGTGTTTACTTGTTTTTTCTTTGAAAAGAAATTGCCGAAAACAAGGTAAAACGTGAAGCCTCATCCATATGTACTCTCGGCAATGGCGTAACTCTGATCACTCAACAGAACACTCTATCTTTGCTTAATGCCTTCTCTTCCATTTGGCAAAGCTCACGGAGTGTCCAAGAGGTGTTCTTATCCATTTAATATATGCTCACAGTGTATCCTGTCAAATATAGATTTGAATCAATAGCACTCTGGAGTGGCTCGTTAAACTTAAATCAGCTTGGAAGTGGTGCATGCCTGCCTCACAGCTGCTGTCATTAACCACCGGCTTGCAGATTATTGGAGAAACGTCCTTGTGTGAGCAGATTCACCGGTTTACCTGAGCACCGTGGGTTGGAACTAGCACTAGATGTACATATTCACACGTCTAGTCTTAAAGCAACACTCGACCCAAAGTCTATCTTTTCAGTGCTCCCATGTACGCTTAGGAAGTTTGCAGTTTTGACCTTGACAGAGCATGGCGCCTGCAGTCTTCTTGAATTCATATCAGTTACCATGAATTCCCACAGTGACCAGTTTTCATGTGGACAAACTTCTCAAACCACTTCTGCAGGATAATCTACTTCTGCTGCTGTACACCTGTGTGCTCAGTATCTGTTAACTGTTATTGTTCACCAGGTTGTGGCTGTGCATACTCCCTACATCTCATTCTTCACAGGTGCACATTGTTTTGTGCTTTTTCATTGGTCAGAACCATTCTATTCTATCTCTCCCATCCTCCACGTTTCTGATTGGCTCTCAGTATGATATTGGCCATTAAATGTACAAACTTCCCCACAAGAGAGATGCTGCTCTTCAGAATACATTTTCCCGTCGCAAAACCAATAACAACAACAACTCAAACGGACTACAAACCAGCAAACTGATTTCCATGTGCTTCCCAGCCTGCACTGCCCACATTTAGCGTGACTATTGCCTCGGCAGGCGATGGTCACTCGCCCGCATTTATGCATGTGTGAGAGTGCCCTAATGATAGAACTGGGGCCGTGCAGCGGTGCATTACACAAACAAATTACACGTAACGTGACTTTTTGCCGAAGTGAATCTGTGTTGTACTGTAGTTCGAGAATCGTTAGAATTACGTCTGAGTATCCATGTATCTTCATAACAAGTGAGCAAACTCCTAAAATAAAGTGGACCTTGAGTTAAAAACATTTTTTAACTGTTTTGGCAATATACACAGAAAAATATCTGCATATTATTTTCTATGTAAACTAATAGACCACATGGCTCCAGAAAAGTTTTTTGCAGATATGCTGCCTTGAATGGCACATCCCAACTACTGCCTTTTGACTTCTTCTTTTGTTTGGTGATAATATGGTGTGTTTAGAACTTAGATGTTTCAAACATAAATGATTGGCAGTAATGTAACCATTACACAATTTGTAGTTAATAAGCTAAAACGTACAAAACCAACAGTATTTGGTAATTTCAAACCTTTCCTCTCATGGTTCTCCTGACTGGCTTTGGCTTCAATCCTCCTAAAATGTCGCTATTGTGTGTACGTCTCTGTTTTCCAACTGCATGAATAAATAAAAATACTAAAAAGTAAGTGATTCATCCACTCTCCTTTAAAAAGGAGAGCTTATTGCACAGCCACACCTTGTTGGAAAGGGTTAACTGCGACAGCAACAATAATGAGAGCGCAGTGAGACGTGTGAAGTAATTAGTCAGTCTGCTCTCCAATATTTACCCAGTTAATTATTTGTGAGTATTACTCTTGTCTTCCCTTCAGATGGCTGCCTGTGTTGTTTTTTTCCACACCATTTGTCACTGTCCACCTCTTGTGGGTTCTCATCCCCTCTTCCTGTCGTTTTTCTTTTTTTTCCTTTTTTTTCTCTTTCTTCTGTAATAGCAGGAGAGTGGCATTTCGGTGAACCCTTGCCACTAGAGGTGTTAGACCGCTGTCCCTGCTTGTGCAAGGTCAACTATGATTGTCTTACGTTAGTAGCAAGATGTGATAATGGTTGTTAACTTTCCAGAGTGGTGCACATCACAGAAAGGTCTCTCCAAGTTCAAAGGTGGCACTCGGCCACAGTGTTAAACCTTACTTCCATGCTTCTTGGTAATTATAAAAACAGAGAAATTAGCTATTATTTCATAAAATGTCAAACTACTTCTTTAACTTCACAGAAGTATGAATGTCCACCGGCCACTATAAGCCACCTGAATGGATGCAGAACAGGGCTGAAAGAAATCCATTATCACTGTTATTGTTTAATTAACGTTAAACATGAGGAGGAAAAACGTCTCTGACCGATATGTGTGGAGGAGGGGTCAAAGCATAGGGGGTTGGGTGGGATTGGTTGGTTGAAAGGAAGACAAAACAGTAATTATTTCATTATGGTATGACAGCAATAATATTACAGTAGTGCAGTGTGCAGTGTGCTTATCTGTGGAACAAATGAGCTCTCCCCCAGGAGAGCAGACTGCAACACTGAGCCTAAGGTAGGGTTTGCATTGCTGTCACACTTTCTTTACCCTTTCTCAGCTACCTTTTTAATATTCTCATTCATAGCACATGCAATTATTTTAAAAATATATTTAGCGCAGATAAAAAAAATTGGGCCCTTTGGGTGACGCAAATGACTTCCTTGTTTTTATTAGAAGACAAGGTGTTTATTAGGGGCCTTGTTGGCTTATTGCATGAGGTTTCTGAGTTTGAGTAATTGTCCAATTAGGTGTAATTCCAGGATTGGTGCTAACCCAGGCGATTGTGCTGTAAGAGGAAGACTACCACCGGGACACACATTAATGAATCCCACTGAGACCTGTCTACCTTTAAGAAAGAGAGACTGTGTCTGCTTCTGTTTCGCCTTTCCAAATCTTTTTAACGAGGCATTATAACTGGGATTTACAATTGAGACAACGCGCTTCTTCTCCCTCCCCCACTTCATTGTTCGTTATTCTTCACCGTCTGTGCACAGGGTTACAAAAATAATTTATCATTCATGTTATTTCAGTTCTCTGAGCAATTGCCTCTTATTCAAACAGAAAGGTTACCTTAATTGTTATGTAGCTCAGCTATTTATGCCCTGGCATAAAAATGCATGTTTGCTGCTTCATGGAAAGGTCACTCATTACAACCCAAATAAGTTTTTTTCTGCCGGTATGGGCTCCTCAAAGTGTGTGCGTTGACTACTTCACACTGAGAGATGGAACAAGGTTTTTCAGAGCGAGCTCCAGAGGATCACAGTTGTCGCTCCCTATTTGATTACTTTCCCTCTCTTGGTCTCTCTTTCGTTGCTTATCATGCTCTTTTTCTTAGTTAAAAGAACAGTTCAACATTTTGGGAAGTACGCTTATTCGCTTTCTTGCTGAGAGTTAGATGAGAAGATTGATAGTACTCTCATGTCTGTCTGTTCAATATGGAGCTATAGTCAGGAGACAGAGCTTAGCTTAGCATAAAGACTGGAAACAAGGGAAAACAGCTAACCTGGCTCTGTCCAAAGGCCAAAAACAAAACAGCCTACCACAGCACCTGTAAAGCTCCCTAATCAACACGTTATCTCTTTTTTTGTTTTATCCTGAGAAAAACTGGGTTCTTTTATTTTTTCGAAGTAATGTGCTGTAACTATACATTTTCTGTTCTGAGAACTGAACTGAACGAAGTGATTCAGATCAGCAAAATGATTTGTGATTTCCACTTATACCTGCTTCCAGCCTTTATGCTAAGCTAAGCTAACCAGCTGCTGACTCTAGGTCCTTATTAAGCGTACGAGCACGACTGTGGTATCGATCTTCACAACCAGCAGCGTGAAAGCACCTTAAGTGGCCAAAACAATTATAAAAACATTAAAGCTCTAGTGCAAAAACTTTTTGATATTAATGGACGTCCGTTACATTGAAGCCATTGCCAAATGAGTTGCTACAAAGCTAATTAAGAAAATCCTCTCTGTATTTCTCAGTATGGCTATGTTTCCATATAAAGATTTTGTGTTGGCAGGGAATGGTGATAACATGGGAACATGATAAAGAATATAATACAGGCGGCTTTATGTTCCCTATAAAATGTACTTGTACTATAAAATAGTATACAATAGTATATAAACACAATAATAGGAGACAGTGATGTCAGTGAGATGGACAAGTATACAGAATCAGAATGAGACAGAGAAAGAATGAAAGAAAGAAACACAGAAGTAAAGCAGGACAGCATTAGGTTGAGAACTGGAAGGATGTGTAAAACTGAAATATTAATAAGGGTGAGGGCTGTGATGTTTAAACTCTCGGACAACATCCTCCTGCATGTGTTTGCAGGCCTGCTCTTTGTGGACAAATAATAGGTGTTGGGCTGGTCTAAAAAATTCAACACACTGCATTATGTACAAAGGTCTGGCACGGAAGCACATGGAATATGAAGGTGACTCTATCAAAATGGGCCTGGCCTTTACAAACATGTCCACACTTGCTCCCTGAAACACTCGGTTGTTACATTTGTATGGGTTTAATGGTCCAGCAGGACACAGAGGGTAGAGATGAAGGGAGAACTACACACTGCGAGTCATCAGCTCAGAGCTCAGTGCAACAGACATGGCCTCACACCAAGTGAACCACAGGCTTATAGTGCACAAGATCCCAGAGTGGACATCATGCAGGCCCACTTGCCTTTAGCCAGTGGGAAGATAAAGCACTAAGCTGCTCATATGACTGCCAACAGCATCAGGAGAAATGTGTCTGAAGCTCACATCTAGTTTGGGTTCATGTCAAGGTTGCATTACACCCACCACCACCACCACCACCAACACCACCCTCTGTTTCTCTCTGCCTCTGCTTCATCCCTTCTCACATTAGAGCCTCTCACACTCTCACCACAACCACTGACACCACCACGAGCACATCACATCCTCGCAGCAGCTACCCACCACTCATCTTCACACTAAACCTTGTCCTTCTTTCAGGCTTACGTCTCAACACTCCCTCAGAAATAAGCCATTTCAAAAAGATTCATGAGCAGCTGGAGCCGCCATGCTGTATAACTGCAGCCATCACAAGCTTCTTCGCTGATACGGCCTGACATCTCAAAAGGCTCTGGGATTCAAAACAAAATCAGGTTTCCTGATCCAGCGACAAACTGAGCTATTGGGAAGGCGCTTTTGCTAAGACTCTTTGTGACATGATGATTGGGAGACAGGCTCAAATTCTCTATGAATATGGATGCAACTGTTTATGCCTCTAGGAGAAAAAGAAATCAAGCACATACTTGACTGGTAACTATTTGTAAAAAAAATCTTAGAATGCTTTCGGCAAGGTAGGCTATATGTATATATATATATATATATATATATCTGTTTTGTTGGAGAAAGATTATTTCTTTCCAGTGTGTGGGCTTGGACTGTCAGTTCATACTATCTTAAAAAGGATTATCTGATGCACCTAGGTCTGATTTCAATTTGAATAGGTGTGAATTTATTTGGCTCACTATCACATACAAATAAGTCCCCTATAATCCAATTCCTCCCCCACCAGAAAAAAAAGGATGAAATAAGAATCTCATTATCCTATCCTGCTTTATGTTGGCTTGTTCCCTCACAAACAATCTTCTGAATTCACTATGACAGTGTTTACTCACAGCCCTTGAATGGACAGAAATCTAAGTGAACGACCGGTGATCTTATTCTAATTTCATAAAATTTCAGGTACAGAAATTCATGCCCAAGCTTTAATTCATTTTGAAATACCTGCACCCCATGTCTTATTTACTTCCCCTACGACACTGAATTCATAGTGATTGAATGTGGTGGTATGAAATTAGATTGCATTGTGTGTCTCTGGTTAATAATTCCAGATGGAATAGCTGCTCACTCTGCTTGACATGATGCACCCAGAGAGAAATATGGAGGCAGAGAGGGAAAGTTAAGGTTGCTTAGATTCATTCGGAGGCCTTAGAAGCACAATGAATCAAGCTTTACTAAACCTTGGGAGTGGTGAGGACCTGTGCAATTTGCTCTGAGAAGTGTTCTCTAAGGAGGTGTGTGGTGCTTCTGGCCCCAGGAAAAGGCCTGCCCTCTGAGTGAGTACGGTGTGATGTGATGATAAGATGAGGTGTCCTGTTTAAGAGCTGATTAATGGCGAAGGAAGAGATGGCCTCTCAGCACAGATACAGTTTGGCTTTACTGAAGCACACTTCTGTTCAGGCAGAGGAGCACTCCTGGGGTGCTCTCCTTCTTCCTTGTCCAAACCACGAATTACCAACACCACTGTCACCACAGCTCATCTTTACTTAAGGCGTAATGGCAAAGATCACGATCAATTTTCACAAGTCCATTGGAGCAGACTCCTTCATTATGTTTAAAAACCATTCACACTGATTGATCCACGATGAGTGCATGGTATTGATAAATAATTAAAAAGCTCTCAGTTTAATTTGGGGGTAAGTAGAGGATGGAGAGTGCGGGGGTCGGGGATTGGGGTTGTGTCAGGCCAGTGGGCTCTTAGCTGGTGTAATGAAGCCTGGCCTCCTGCTGTGGCACACCCGGCCTCAGCTCCCTGTCTGCCTCCCCACTTTGTCCCAATGGACGCACAACCAGCTGGATTGCCATATTTGCAGCAATCAATGCAATACGGCTTGAAAGAAAATCAATAAGATGTGTCCACTTATGCCTCAGAGTGGAGCAAAGCTGCAAAACCAAGACTAGAGATTTCATAAAATGCTTTGTGATGTGTTCTTGTGGTCGGAGGGTGCTCTGTATTTTTCACATTTGTTTTAATTCAAGGCATACAGTACAACTCACATTGAAACACAATGATTTCATGATACAGTCCACTAAAGGCTTCAAAAGCAGATCTCTACAAATTATTATAAATATAATAAATAAAACAATGAAGATGGTATAGAGGATGTACTGACCAGAAAAAGCAAAAATTCTTTCGTAGGTGACTTAAGTCTACGCTGAACATCTAAAAGTCATTCATTCCAAACAATATATTTCTACTTTATTTAGACAAAATAAAGTGAGTATTGTAAAAGACTGGATGACATGATAAGAGTTACTGTTCTGTGATGAGTAAAACTACGTTGTATTGTATCTATAGATGTAAAGAAAGAAATGGCTGTTTTAATGTAGCAACTGAGATTTCCAAGGTGTCAGTAACAGGTTGTCAGCGTAGATACTTTGAAACCTGTCAGACATTTCACAGTTTGCTAATATATTTTACTGTTTGCTAATTAATTGTCAGTAAAACCAGGTAACATCTCGTTATCTTCTAAATGAGGGATTCAACAGTATGTTTTCACTAAAGTTCAATATTCATTTATGGTTTACTAATGATATGGGATAATTATAATCCTTTATATTATATACAGTTTATGATCATCAGTGGTGGAAGAAGTACGCAAAGCCTTTACTTAGGTAAAAGTAGTAAGTAAGTAAGTAAGTAAAAACATTTCAAATAAAACTCCTGCATTCAAAAGCTTACATGTAAAAGTACAAAAGTATTATCAGCTAAATGTATTTAAAGTATACTTTAAATACATTTAGCTGATAATACATCATATATCAAAAATATATCAATTTAGAACAATTACATCTTTGACGATGATGGTGTTTTATTATGTAAATTATATATATATATATATATATATATATATATATATATATGATTGAGTCCTAAAAACTATATTTTCCCAAGACAGCGAGAGAACCATTGTAAACGACTGAAAATCATTGCAGTATGTATTTTAGTCTATAATTTAAATCAACTCAGATTGGAATATACTTACAGCATTGGATGATTCTAGTTTAAAAAGAAAAGAAAAGCAGACATTACAGACTAAATTAAGGACTAAAATTATAAAGATCATATTTTATAAACTGAGCATATGTTTTGAATGTAAAATCTTAATCTGCACAATTACTAGTAACTGTAGGTGTTAAAGTACAATATTTGTATTGTAACAATAAATGTAGTGGAGTAGAAGTATAAAGTAGCAGAAAAAGTACTTGAGTAAATGTACTTTGAAACTATTCACCACTGATGATCATATAAAAAGAACTCCTGCTGTTAGGAGAGGTAAGGAGGTCTAAATTAACACTTAATTAAGCCAAAGGCCATTTGAAAGGTCCAGAAAATTGTCATTTCCATCAGGGAGGGGAGCTCTACTGGGCTGCTTTGGGGGCTGGGGACTGTGTAGACACAAACAGTTAAGTAAAACACCAGAGAAACATGTGCACACAGTGTTATGTTATAAAGGATAAGAATGTTTTATACTTTTTTTTTGAGAAGTGTGTGTGTGAAAGCCTGGCGAAGAGAAGGTGTCGTCCTATACTCTGGGGTTCATCAGCTCATGGGTTTTGTTAATGCTCAACCCACCAAATCCTCCACCCCCTGCTATTGCCACCTGGCTAAACCAGTTAACACCGCAGGCTTGAGGTCACGGCTTAGCGACCCTGATGCAGACAGCTCCTAGAGGTGTGATATGAGGCCTCTGGTGGTGTCTGTCCCACTGCTGAATATCACTACATGCCAGTCATGAACTCACACCTTGACTGAAGAGCATGATGACTGTAAATCCGAAACAAAGCAAGGTCAACTCTGACACAGACAGATGGACACTCATATGCACAAACACAAAGCTAAACTGGGTCTCCAAACACATGCTGTGTCAGAGGTGGTGAGTGCATGTGTGTGTGTGTGGGTGTTAGGTCCTGAAGTTGTCATTTACTGCCTCTCTGTAACCAAAAAAACAGTAGAAAAAAAGAATATTATGCTGTGTCACACTTTTTAGTGCTGATATCCGTCTAATTGATGACTTTGTGCCACATCAATCCATTATGCATAATTTAACATGGATCAAGTCCCGCATTAACATAATCACCCATTGGATATTCTGCATCGTGTGACACGCTAGTGAAGAGCAGAACCCCAGCCTGAGAAAAAGTGACAGGGGAGATGCACCCCGCATGAGTTGGCAAATACACACCCACACTTTCCTTCAAACACACACAAACACACACACACACACACACACACACACACACACACACACACACACACACACACACACACAGTATAGGCAGAGATGGGGCTGATGTTAAGATGTCAGATCCTTCTTATTCACTTTAAGTGAATAGTGGGAGTCCAGTCTGAGCATTTTGCATTTTGTGTTTATGCTGAACCCCATTTGAATAAACAGCCACAGCCACACACACACACACACACACACACACACACACACACACACACACACACACACACACACACACACACACACACACACACACACACACACACACACACACACACACACACACACACACACACACACACACAGAGCAGCTTGGAGAGTGAGGGGTGTAGAGCCGCCTGCTTAGACGCTGCCGTTTGCAATCACTAAGCAGCTTTAGTGTCTCCTACCACACTCCTGATTTAAAATTCATAAATGCTAATCCTTCATAATTTACAGTTTAAAAAGCAGCCCTGCTCACAGGCCCTGTGGCCACAGCTCTGTCAGAGTAATTATACCAAGGAGCTGGGAATGGACTACTAGCAGAGACTTTCAACAGTCAAGGAAATCCCCCTCACTGGCACCAGACCCAATTACTCCAAATACCTAAACAGATTAGCAAGTCATTTTCCAGTTCAATCTGGACATAGGTGCCAAATCGCTGTTATACTTTAGTCAGGTGGGTAAATAGCATTAAAGTTGGGACATGCCTGTTTCTTATTAAGTGGACGGTATGCCAAGTAATTTTATTAGCCATTTCATTTAATTTGTGGCCCCAGAGATTGTCTTTTACAAGGTTACTAGGCTCTCTCTATTCCTCTGGTGTCAGAGGGTGATTTGCTGCCCTCTCACTGTCCACTGACATTGCAGTGTGTATGTGTATACTGAATATGTGTGTGTGATGAACGGATGCCTCTATTTGGGGAGGTGCCAGTTTCTAAACCAAATTCTTTGTCCTTGCGAGGACAAAATACATTAGTTTAGATGTAGATTGTCTGTGATTCTTTCGTCCAAGGTCACTAATAGAAAGCCATTATCAAAATGGTCTGATTTTACTGTAATGGTCCACAATGACACCACAAAACCATTGAAGGTCCTGTGAAAGGACCCTGCTTTACATGTAGAAGCCCTCAGAGCAAAATGGCTCACCATCCTTTTAAATATATAATTAAGTAGCTATCTCAAACACTGATTCATCTCTCATCCTACCGTATGATAGTGAAAGCAGTATAGACAATAAAAGGGAAAAATAAAAAGGAAAAAAAGTGGTTGTTTAGTCATGTGTGATTACAATGTTAAACAACCCAGCAGATTACTTAGTTTTCCATCAGCGCAGGGTGATACACAATCCAGCATTTAAAACAGTAAGTCAGACTCGTTTCAGGTGAGGGTTGGCCTCCGCCAGGGCTGCGCTTTGTCACCAATCCTGTTTGTAACATTTATGGACAGGATATCAAGGCGTAGTCGGGGTGGGGAGGGGTTGCAGTTCGGTGGGCTGGGGATCTCATTGCTGCTCTTTGCAGATGATGTGGTCCTGATGGCATCATCGGCCTGTGACCTTCAGCACTCACTAGATCGGTTTGCAGCCGAGTGTGAAGCGGTTGGGATGAGGATCAGCACCTCTAAATCTGAGGCCATGGTTCTCAGCAGGAAACCGATGGAGTGCCTACTCCAGGTAGGGAATGAGTCCTTACCCCAAGTGAAGGAGTTCAAGTACCTTGGGGTTTTGTTCGCGAGTGAGGGGACAATGGAGCGGGAGATTGGTCGGAGAATCGGTGCAGCGGGTGCAGTATTACATTCAATTTATCGCACCGTTGTGACGAAAAGAGAGCTGAGCCAGAAGGCAAAGCTCTCGATCTACCGGTCAGTTTTCGTTCCTACCCTCACCTATGGTCATGAAGGCTGGGTCATGACCGAAAGAACGAGATCCAGGGTACAAGCGGCCGAAATGGGTTTCCTCAGGAGGGTGGCTGGCGTCTCCCTTAGAGATAGGGTGAGAAGCTCAGTTATCCGTGAGGAGCTCGGAGTAGAGCCGCTGCTCCTTCGCGTCGAAAGGAGCCAGTTGAGGTGGTTCGGGCATCTGGTAAGGATGCCCCCTGGGCGCCTCCATAGGGAGGTGTTCCAGGCCCGTCCAGCTGGGAGGAGGCCTCGGGGAAGACCCAGGACTAGGTGGAGGGATTATATCTCCAACCTGGCCTGGGAACGCCTCGGGATCCCCCAGTCGGAGCTGGTTAATGTTGCTCGGGAAAGGGAAGTTTGGGGTCCCCTGCTGGAGCTGCTCCCCCCGCGACCCGACACCGGATAAGCGGACGAAGATGGATGGATCAACTATTTGGGTTGACTCTAAGATATCAAAAAGTAAAAGCTGTGTTTAAGCATGAATGCCAAAAGGGATTGGAAATTTAGAAATTCAGACTTAGTTGTTTAACATTAGCATTTTGTTGTAAAACTTCTGGCAAATAAAGCAAAAAAAGAAAAGAAAACAATCTTATGGGTCAACTATGTAAATGCATATTAGGGCTGAAACTAATGATTATTTTCATTATTGATTATTTTGCCTTTTATTTTTTTCTATTAATCGATTCCTTGTTTTTCATCCCATAAAGTGTCGACAAAAAGTCACAGATGCCCATCAAATTTCCCAGAGCCCAAGGTAATATATTCAAATTGTTTTGTTATTTCCAGAACAGTACAAAATCCAAAGTTGTTTTGTTTAATGTTGTATATGACCAAAAAAGCATAAAATCCACACATTCGAGAACCTGGAACAAGCAAATATTTGGCATTTTTTGCTTTAAAAAAATAGCTTATCAGAGGAATTTATTAGTTAATTGACTAATTGTTTAAGCTTTGATGCATACAAAAGTATAATGTACTCTAGTATTGTCATAGTAGAAATTATTACCTGTATACTATACTACTGTATGTTTTATGTTATTCAAATCACTGTCATGTTAAAGAAATAGAAAGTCTGCTTACATCAGTCTTCCTAAGTCTCTCATCTTTTAAATAATTTGTTAAAATGTCATCAAAAATAAAGTTGTCAAGTAAATATGAAAAAAAAATCTGAATCATATAATTCAAAATTACACTGCAGAGAGTTCAGAAAGTACCCAGTAACTATTTTTGCTATAGACCGGTCTGACATATCTCTGTCCTATCAGAGATGGCTATAACCCCAGAAGATGCCTGAGCACTAAATCACAGTGACTCTCATCTCTAAGTGAAAGAAATCAGGATTCTATTAGAGCAGATTAGGAAGACTGCACTGGACATCATGTCACAAATCCCAAGCTTTAAAGTGTTTCTCTGTAACCATCAGCCACGAGGAATGACTCGCCCAACACTCAGCTTTCGCTTTCCTTTCTTCTTCTCAGAATATCTGCAGAAGCCTATTGCTACTGTATACCAATGCCTGCATGTGTGACTAATACAACTCCATTAAGCTTTGTTTTAGATGTAGACACACACCAGTTACCAGCAATCCTCCTCACTACTTTTGCAATAGTTTACAGACAACCTTCTAAAACAATATCTGCTGCAGAAAGTAACTCAATTAATTCCACACATTGTCTTGAGAATACATGCTGTTTGAAAGTGAGACAAATCATACACCAGAGACCCACAATACTGCTGGCCTGATATTAGAAGAAACTACTCTAACAACTCATCTTGCAACCTTATTTAGTTTTACAGCAAAGTGCATATTACACTTATTAAAATGAGCTATTTGTTTTTGAGTAGAGGCCTGGTCTTAAAGAGTGGGATTACTGCATTAATTATCTCACTTTAGGTATTTAGATCTCGCTTATACCCAGGGTGGATCACCATGGTAACTGATGCTGCACAGCTAACCCACTTTTAAGCAGGTTCATTTTAGGACAGTGGATTGAACTTTAAGGCCCACTATAGTCAACTCTGAGAATAAAGGGAGTCAACATTCCTTCACATAGATAAATCCAAGTTAAAGCTGCTCTAATCAATATGTTTATATTAACAATGGATGAAATTACTATTTATAATGACAAAGGTGTCTCTGATAGTGATGAACCCACATATATGATAACCCAACTTTAGCTCCCCTCAGCTCTACAGAACTTTTAATTATCTTTCAGGTTCACTTTCAGCACTCACATCAGCATCCCTTCCAGTTGTAGCAGGCAGCTTTTTTTTTATATTTATTTTATTTTTTAGCAAAAGAGCTCTCATAAACCCATTGTTAGCTATCTTCCCAGCACCAGCAACAGATGAATAAAATTAGCGACTAGCTGGTTTGCTTTTGATTTGATTCAATTTCTCTTTGTCAGATTTTTCTGAGAGTTGTCTGGCATCGTAAGGCGTACATTAGTGATGTCGGTCATGAACGAGACGGCTCTATGAGCCAATGAGAGCCGGCTCCCGGACAATTCTTTCTTTTTTTTGTAAATTAAGACAGAACATAAAGGATAATCCTATAACATATTTGTTAAATACGATCAAGAAACATCTCTATTTGGTAATAAGATTAAGAGCCAAGCATGCTGAGGCTTCTGTATGTTGCGCCCCCAGTGGTACTAAACAAAGAGCAGTTTGGGAACCAAAAGAGCCAGCTCTTATTGCTTAGCTGAGCCATATTATCTGGCTCACTAAAAAGAGCCATCATTCCCATCACTAGCATACACAGTTTTACATAGCAAAACACAACATTTATCCAGACAACGTGACAAATGAAAACCTGACATTATGATTAAACCGCTGCATCGCTTGCTTTCACATTCAGTGCTTGTGCCGATATCCCTTACTGGAGTTGGTAGAGACCAAATCATGGCTAAAAAGAGGGCGAATATTTACTGAATATTTATTGACTTAGATCCTTCGGGTGGTGTGAAAAAGGAGTCCACATTATAGTAACAACACTTTGTTGTATTAATAAAAAACTATGCCTGCCATTCCCTAATAATGTGCAGTGATAAGCAGTTTGCTGATGTTATCATAGCCTAAGCTTTCTTTTCTCTCTTTGGCTACATGAACTCTCTTACTTTGGTGCTATGTTCTCCATTGCTCATTTATATATCATGTTCTGGTCTTCTTATCAAAAACATATTAGTAAACAATTTCTTTTAGAAAGCAATTTATTAAGTGAAGCATCTTAACAGGTTCACAATGTTAGCAGGTGCCACTATAATCCCACAATTAGGACTATTGATATACTTTTAATTATTTCATTGATTTTAATCATTTTAATTACTCTTTTATATATTCTGGGGTGATAATAATTAGTTTATATAGCGCTTACCCTTAATATTATTCCTACATCCTAAAAAAGGGATCAACAGTTTCACTGTGCTGTTGATGTCGACTGTGATTATTTCAGTTAACCATTAAGGCAATTACCTTTTAGTCTTGTAGTCTGACGATGATGAACTTTCCTCATGGAAACAAGACCAAGGTTTAATTCCTATCAATGTTCAAACAGAATAACAACACACTTGCACATGCTACTGAATATCTCCTCCAAAACACATCATGGCTTCTAATGTGTCAGGCTTGTGGTGCAGCAATTTCACAACCAAATAGCTCCCAGGAGTGATAAGAGTTTCATTATTGCACGAACAAATCAAAGGCAACAAGCAGCATCATTCATAAAACACATTTCAATGTTTCACCTGTTTTAATTTAGGTGTTCAACAAAGCAACGAAGAGATGGAAGACAGAGCAAGACATAATGGAGAAGGAGGGTATAAGTACACAAAGAAAGCAGCACTCCAAAGGATATTGCTTTTAGTTATTCTAGTTGTGTGCAAAAGTCTGCGCTGTGTTGTGCAATTTTGAAAAATAAAATCTAATCAAAACAACAATGCAAGAATAAAAGACCTGCCCTAAGGCTCCGTTTTACACTTCATCTGAAAACATTATGATATTTCCAAGTTATTTTAGCTTTGAAGACAACCACAAAGGCCTAAGCTAAATTCATAACCAATGTTAACTTTTAGTGGTTTTCAAGACTAGAGAAGAAATGTGAGAATTTTGAGTAATTTTCCTTATTATCATCTGGCCTTAACATATTTCTGTTAGAATAATTCTGGCCAATTTAATAGTCTGACCAACCCAACATGGGACTACAGTAACTGCACGGGGTGGACAAATTTGAAAGCAAATATATAAATATTGTATAAGTATCCTTACAATAACTATTTTGAAGCTCTAACATTATGTTTTTGTCGACTTTGTGTCCAAAAGACGTGTTGATTCAGTTTGATCAGAAGTTTTTAATTAGTAGTTTGTAATTTTGCTATTACCCCCTGCGCAGTACCACACAAATCATACACTGTCTGGAGTATGTGCTGCTGTGTGTTTTAGTTACTTATAAGCCATGGCCTTAAACACACACAAGCAGCAGTTAAGTACATAATCATCTGATGTAACAAGGTCAAACACCTAAATAATTTTATTTATTCTGTGCACCTGCTCTTTTGACACTGATTTGGCTCTTGATAACAACAACATTTTATAGCTCTAATTGCAATACATAATTTTAATTTTGGAGTATTTGTTATGCTCAGAAAAACTTATTCATTGTATGTTATGTCATGGGAAAATGCCTTTAAGGACCCTACGACTTCACCTGTCCTGCAATTCTGACGGTGGCCACTACACCAAATCACCACAGAACCCAGCGCGGTTCTTATGAGTCTTGGTTTTAAACTAGCTGGCTGGCAAAACTTTTGTTATCTCCTTACATATACCTATGCTCTCCATCTCTGGAGGGGAATGATTGAGATTTCTCTTGGAACAGCTACCAGAAGACTTACAACTTTTCAGACAGGTTGCTCACGTCACATCTACGTCGCTCAGTTTGAGGCTGCGCAGTAACGCTCAGCCATCACCGGAAAATCACTTCTAATTCACTTCACTGGTCTCCGGTGAAGTCTAAGGCGTCGCTGTGTCCATTTCTTTCACTGTCTATGGGTTATCCACTGTCCAAACACATGCAGGTTTGTTAGGTGCATTGCAAACTCTGTATTGGGGTTGTCTGTCTACTGTATGTGTGTTCAACGCATGTCACTCTACTGTTACACCTTTGAACAGGATAGGTGGTTTACAAAATGGATGATTAGTTCAGGTTCAGGTTATGCAATCTGTCATAGAAAGATTGTGTACATTAGTTCTGAGCACCTTAAATAATGCAATGTTGCACAGAGATTCTGACCACAAGAATCAAAATTTAGACATGTTTTCCACCAAATTGTTCACTGTTTAATTTCTGACTTCATCATTCATAGGCTGTTCATCAATAGTATTAGTAAAATTTATCTCATAATTTTCTGTTCATTTTATAGTCTTACTCAAATTGATTCATGAGAGGTTTCTTATAATTGCAGATGCTTTCTTATTAAATTATTTCATTTAGGAATGATGACACCATCAAGAGAAGCAAGAGCAGCACTGTATCTTACGTCTACATTCAATCCTCAAGACAATTCTTTCCTTTGATCTAGTTAGTCTCCTAGGCATTGGTAATAGACCCATCGCTATTGGGGAAAAAAAGGAAATTGCAACACATTTCAAAAAAAGTAATTGGTCCTCATGCAGACAAAACTGCCACACATTTGCTATGACTATGTATACAAATGTGAATGTAATTACCTTGCCTGTGAAGCCCCTCTCTCTCTCTCTCTCTCTCTCTCTCTCTCTCTCTCTCTCTCTCTCTCTCTCTCTCTCTCTCTCCCACACTCTCGTATGATTATGTTTTTCTGCCTGTTATCTGTGAGAAAAGTCTGCAACTGTGCTGATTAACAAATAACTCAGTTAGGTGCCAACTAGATATGCTGTATTTGGACAGAGACCTGAGGCCTTCTAGAAAAACTGCTAATCGAGTCATTTTTACAGCTAGAGGGCCTGATTTTGCCATTATTATATTAATATAAATACATTGAATGCCATGTTTCCTTTGCAATATGTTTTGTTACTGAACATCCACTTTCCAATCATTTCAACATTAGGATCAACCACCACTGGTGGATGTGAAGCAGGGCTATACAGATCTGCACAGTATGACTCTCATAATGTAATTAGTCCATCTCTTTAGGAGGGCTTTGCTAGCTTTACCTATATGCCAAAGTAAGTGCAGTCACTTTGATGATAAAAGGGATAAAAAGGCAGCGATAAGGTGGAATGTTGAGCAGAGCGAGGCTGGTGTGAGCCAGCCAGCGGATGTCTAATTGGATGAAGGAACCCTGTTGCATGAGGCGTTCTTTCTTGAGAGTGCAAAGACATTATGAAAACCTCCCACGCTGCTTTCAGTTGATTCAATTAATTTATTTTTCAGTTGAACTGATGGAAATATTGCCTCTTTTCCAATAAAAGCCTGACAGCTTTACTGCTGCGACATGGCTTGAAGTCCTCAGCTCTAAGGAATTAATTGTGAATGCATTTTGCTTCCGTCACCAGCCCTGCCCTCAACCCGATCCCAAAAGGATGACCAGAAATCTGTCTCCAGCCCAGGCTCAGCCTGTGGTCGAGTGATCTCATTCAGCATTATAATTCCCCTCTTCCATGTTTGGTGCTGTGGCTTTTGTTTTGATCGGGCTGAGAGTGAGCCTTAACTGATCGCCATGCCTCAACGCAGCTGAGGAAAAACATTGGTTCAAACAATAGGCAGAGGATCAGAGAGGGTGGAGAGTGAATAATGTGTCAGGTGCTCCGAATGAATTAAAGTGCAGAGCAGGGCTGTGGAAATACCTCTGTGTGAGGCCCTAATCAGCTGCAAACAAGGGAGGGAGAGAGGGGGAAAAAAAAGCTTTCATTCCTGTAACTAATCATTTGCGGTTTCCCAATGCAGTCAGCCAACGCCAAAGGCAGAGACTAATAAACTGGGAGACTGTGTAGATTTATAAATGATTAATTAAGGGGCCTCCCACGGGAACTACAGCAGCTATAAGCAGAAATATTAATTAGTTGAGATGAGACTTAAACTAACAGGAAAACATTCCAGCCATGTTGAAAAGCACATGGTCGGGGCAGCTTGTTTGACTCTGGGCTGACAAAGAGGGCCCTCACCGCTGCACCACTGTAGAGCGAGGGAGAGGGCTATGTTGAATTTGGCTGGAGGATAATGAAGAGTTACATAGAGTGTCAGACAGAGAGACACACAGGTCCTTAGTATTGAGTAGTAAGGAGAGATGACTGAGTGACATAGAGGGTTAGGATTGGGTCTGAAATGAGTTCTCAACTGCCTCAAGTACCTCTGCACCCCTCCTTTCACAGCTACATTACCATCTCTGGTTGCCTCTCTTCATGCTTGCCCTTCAGGGAGGTCTCTAAAGCCTCTCTCCTCCGCTTCTTTTCATGAATGTCAAGATGCTGAGTTTAAAGTCCTGCAGATTAAATGGGAAGTGTTGAGTTTATTCTGTGTCTAATGAAAGAACTGGGTAATTTCATGCAGAGGATCTTAATGTCAGAATACTTCCAACTTCCAGAGGAAGAATCTTCTTATTTCCTGCTATCCACGGGGAAGGTGGCCGATCATTTCACCATTTTTGATTGCTGCAGTGCAGCATCATCCAGAATGATGCTACCTGGGCGACATGGCCCCTCCAAAAGAGTGACCAATCCAAAAGAGTCTGTGCAGGTGTGATGATAGTTTTGCCAGGCCTTCCTTCACAACGCTGCGGAGCTGCAGAGGAGGGTCTGTAAGCGGAGCCGCTGTAAAATAGTTGTGCGAGAGAAAACTCAGATTGGACAGATAGCCTAGCTAGCTGTCTCAATTTACCATGCAGAGATCTGAGGAGCAGTCAACCATAGTCCTCATAAATCCACTGGAGTTTAAAATTCCAACACAAAGAAAGTGGAAGGAAACGGACATTGGCGAAAATACATGCATCCTGGAGGAATTTCCTGCGGCACTGCAGCAATCCAGGAAGTGGAACATCAAGGATATAGACTAGTGTGATACAGAATAGTGAAGTGAGCACCAAGGGTTCATGGTGCTAAAACTAACATGGTCAGTTTCAAATCTGATGTCTAATCTAGTCACCGACTGCTAGAGAGCTGCAAAGTAAAACAATAATCTGTTTCCTGTGTTGCTTATTCTATGGACTATCTGTGCTGATAAAGGATTTAAAAAAAATACCCACATTAAAACAAGGGGCCAAGAGGGTTCTTGAAAAAGACGTAACTGACAAATTAGCGGGAGAAAAAAAAAGCACATATTTGTTTCAGGAATTCCACAAACCCAACATCAGCTTCTGTCAGAAATGCAATATCTTACAATTTGTACAAGTCTCTGACATATGCCCCATCCAGTCTGCCCTCTGAAGAATAATGTGGCTTGCCTCTGCATACTTACACATACTGTATACCACAATACAAACCAATGAAAAATTGCTTGAGATGGTAATCACACTTCCAGTCTTTTTTCAAAAATTGCAAAGTAAAAACAAGACAATAAAAACAATTACAGGAATATGAATTAATTTGTAAATGCTGTGCTTCCTTTTTGAAGGTCTTTGTGATGAGAGCAAAACCCACTGGAAGCCCAAAGCACCTGTGCCAACTCAAATATTATCACAGTTAGTATAAATTGGATCAGACCTGTGGGACAAATAATTTAATAATCATTAATTTGAGACCTGAAATAATCAGAACATTAAAGAGAGTCCAATGCATCTGGATGACATCACAATCACCTAACTATACTGTGGATGACTCAAACGTAATCCAACCACAGAAACGCCACGGAGGAATCAGCCCTGGAGTGACTACATCAAAAATCCCCATATGTCAATCTTGACTTCAGTTTTGCATGCAGGTTAAAAAGAACTGGCCTTGACTATTTTCATGTTTTCAGCACAGAATCAGATGAAAAGAGTCTGAGATGATAAATTAGGACGAGTAGACACTTGAAGAGAGAGGCAGACATTCCTTTAAGCCATCATAATTGACTCACTGGAGGGCCAGGCTCTGCTGGTGGAGAGGTGCTTCAGAAGTCAATGTTCCCAGAATCTAGTGTCAAGGGTGAATACATGTTTTTAGATTTCATAAATAAATATTTCATTCAACTGTCAATGGCATGTATGTGTTGGAAGAGAGCCCTTTAATGTCACTCTGGTTTTTAGATGGGTCGGTGGTATGTGTGCAGGAAAATTGAGGCTACTAAAGGCTACCAGCAGGAGTAAGACTCCCATTTGAATGATGGGCAAAGAGTTGAACTGTTTTTTCTCTCTCTCCCAATATGATTGCTGAGGGTGTCCAGTGAAATTTGATTGACGTTTGACAACAATTAGTGGTGCTGCTTTGAGCTGTGATAGGCAGGCCTATATACAAAACAAAAAAACTCCAACCAACAGTGGATCAGACCACCACACATATCGGTCCCATCACAAGACTGATACTGCACGGCAATATCTATTATAAGAGTCAAGAACACGCATACACAAACATGCCTGTCTAGCTGAAACATCATACTGATGTAAACAAGTCTTCTAAACTAAATGAAAAAATCCGGCAAGAAAACTGTTACAAATCACAGTTACAAAAATTATTAATTTAACTATTATCTGATCTGACCCCACTATGCTTAAAGTCTGGTTAGGTTTTGCCACAAAAATACCGACCTCCTCCATTTGCAGACTTTAAAGGTGCTGTAGGTAGGATTGTGAAGATCCAGGAAAAAAATTTAACATCCCTCCCCCCTTTCTGCTAAAGCCCAAACGGTCTCCTAAGCCCCTCCCCCCACAAGGGAGAGCTGTGCATGACAGAGCACGTGTGAAGAGGGGGGAAGGGTAGGAAACCTATCTGCAGCTCGTGCGCGGGGAAGGGGGAGGGGAGGACACTATGAAATGCGTGCGCCTGAGCAGTGATTGACACGCAGTTATAGTGTGCAAACATATGTAGTTTTAAGCCATTTTCACAAACTCCCCCCAAGAGAAACCACACAGCACCAAAATACACTCCATCCTAGACAACTCCTCCCACCCACTCCACAATACACTGGTTAGTCTAAGGAGCACCTTCAGCGACAGACTCAGACACTCACGATGCACCACAGAGCGCCATAGGAGGTCGTTCCTGCCTGTGGCCATCAAACTATATAACTCCTCCCTCTGAGCGTTACACGCTTGGTGTCAAACTGGTCTCACAGCACGCATCTCCAAATCACATCTCAATATTCTTGGACAATTATGTACAATAATTACTTGGTGTAATTATTTATCAGCTACATGTACAAAGGTGTTTTTTATTTATACACTGCTATTCACACTGTACTTATTCATGTCTGTACTGTATTTATGTTGACACTGCACTACAATAGAATTTGTACAATCCATTTGAAACAATCTCTTTTTTAACCTAATCTTACTTGTGACGTAATCTAACTTACTTCTACTTAACGTTTTTATTTATTTATTATTGTAGCTATGTTACTTTATTTACTTCTTCATACACTTGAACGCTCTTTTCTTACTCTTATTTTTTTCCTTGAATGTGACTGTAAGCAACTGCAAACATAATTTCCCTGAGGGCATCAATAAAGTATTCTGATTCTGATTCTGATCAGTCCTTTCAGAGATCAGTCCCCAAAACGACATACCGGTATGTTTACGTTTAAGTGAAAAAGCCCTCCAGCAGCTGTAGCAGTGATTGTGACGGGAGCAAAGAAGGAAGTAAAGTGACATTGACATTGGGCTCGATGGATGGGTCAACCAGACATCAGACTTAAAGGACAAATCTGACGCAAAATGAACTTAGGGGTTAATAACACATGTGCACCGAGTCGACCGTTCTCTGGGATATATTTTCATGCTAATTGAATGTGACCAGTTTTAGCCCAAACTGCTAATTAGCTTATAACGCTAGTCGTCGGGGCACCAGTAAAACAAAAAGAGATCTCTATTTCTATACCACTAACAAGGCTCAAAATAGCACCACACTTCAACGGTAGCATAATGAGGGTCCCTACATGTAAACCGAAGCACTGAGAACTTTGTAAGTGTACAGACAGTTCATTAAAAAGATAGTTTATAAAGACAATACCATTCACGTTTACATGCAGGCGCCATCTTGGGAAAACAGTCACGACCAGTCGAATGACGAACGCCGTGCTTGAGCTATGTTACTGGTTACTGATTGCACGGCGTTCGTCATTTGACTGGTCATGATTGGGGCATCTCAGTTCTAAACAGTCTCTGACTTTAGCTTACATGTTACAAACGTGCTGGATGGGGTTGAGGTCAGGGTTCTGTGCAGACCAGAAAACATTTCTTTGGGAATGGCCAAATTGACATATTGGAACAGGAAAAGGACCTTCGTCAAACTGTTGTTTGGACAAAGCACATTTTTGTCTGAAATTTCATTATATGCTGGATGGAGCATTACGATTTTCTTTCATTGTAACTTAGAGACCTCACCCAAACCTTGAAAAACAGCTCCAAGCACACAAACGTATGCGTCCACATACTTTTGATCACATAGTGTACATAGCTGTGAAAAAAACTAACACGCAGTTACTGTTTTAATTTGTAGATCATAATGTTGTACAGTATCAGGAGGTAGTTCTTTAATTACTTCTATTATTTGAACAAGTTCAAAGGGTTGCTGCAACCCTACTGTGTTTTAAAACACACACAAAAGCATGCTGATTCTTTGTGTGTAATGTAAATGTTTGTGTCTTGAGTAAATTGCAGGTGAAAGCAATGACTTCAGGAGCTAAAAACAAATTTAGGCAATGATTGAATTGTAGCATAAAATTGCCCCAGCAAATAACCATAAGCCATTATATGAACACACTCTCCCCTTTCACTAAAAAACCACACACACACACACACACATACACACAAAACACACACACACACACACACACACACACACACATACATACAAATACAGTGTGCATGCATGTACACACATGCACATATGCAAGGTGCGAGAGACCTTTGAAGGTTTCACAATAGCACATTTATCCGCAAAATTAAAAATGGTGATTGATCCGTGGAATATTAACGGTCAACAATGTTTTTCATTAAGTTGTGAAGGGGAGCGAGGGGAGGCCTTCTGGAAGAAGAAAGAGAGCAGGAAGGAAAGAGAGCGAAAGCTTTATTCAATGCTGATCCGGTACTGTAAAAAGGCCCGAAGAGAAATGTAAATACTAGACTCCAATAACACGACAGCACACTAATCATATTTACAAACTATATTAAATCTGCCCATTGTGTTTGCCTTGCTGAGGATTGGCTACCATGTAATTGTCATTGTAACCACTGTTGGCTTATGGGAAAATTTAACCGCAGTGATATAAGGTGACTGGTAGGATTATTATTACTTTATTATGACCCAGTATATGTTTATTAAAACAATTTGTCATGTAGAACAGGAGTGGGGAATGGAAACATTAAATCCTGCTCCACTCTGGCCGCAGAAATGAGTTACAATAAAATTAATGGTGGGGAGGCCTGGGCTGACACCAGTGGTACGTAATAACCTGCTGCTTCGTTTCATTTGCCGATCATTTCCTGTTGGGCCCTCACCATTAAACATACATGCTGGGGATTATTGAAATAGCCCTGCGACAGCCATTGTTGTACAGAATGTGTGTGTCTGTCTGTCTGTGTGGCTGTGTGTGTGTGTGTGTGTGTGTGTGTGTGTGTGTGTGTGTGTGTGTGTGTGTGTGTGTGTGTGTGTGTGTGTGTGTGTGTTTTGGCTGGAAATGCTGCTTTTATGTGGCGGGCATTTGATCTTAAAAACACCGGCGTCATGGCAATATGCCACGGTGTGTTTGTATTTCTGGTTGTGCTGTTATGAGAGGAGAGATATTAGGACAGAGAGGCAGTCAGGCTGGGATCTGAAGTCTTAGGAGGAGGCGTCATTTCACTGAGTGCCTGAGAGGGGCAAGATTAGTCTGTCAGTCCTGTCTAAAATGACTTTGAGGCTATAGCTAGGGATGCAGCAGAAGTTTAGCCGAGGAGTTAAGTGCATTTACACTGAACAATGCCCTTCATTCCCCTTGTGGTTTGGTGTTTGTGAAGACAGCCATGGTAAGGTGTGGACTGATTATATAACTTGGAGCATTTTGTCTTCTGTATCTGGTATGTCGCAGCTGCAACAAACTTAAAGCAAAGTATAATACGCTGGCTTGGCAAACCCACCTTAACGCCAGCTTCACACTGGCACGTAAAATCAGCTCCGATACGGTTACGAAACGACCGGAAGTCATTCATTTCCTATGGAGATAGGATGTGAATGAGTCCGAACCAATGCGAACGAGTGCGGTGCGAAACATTTTTTGTCCGTTGGTCATCCGAATGCGTTAAAAAAATGGAACTCTTGCGACAGGCAACGGACGGTTCCTATCCGACAATTCAAGCGGAAGTTAGCGTTGCTATGGTACTGATAAACAAATCTGAAATCTTGACTTTTAATAAAATAAATAATGATTTCATAACTATTTCATAAATCTTGTCATATAATTTTTTATGTTGTTCATGATTTCCCATTAGAGCAATACTTTTTTCTATGCAGCAGCCTTTCTGTTTAAATCTCTATAGCCCTCAGATGAGAGGTCATAGAGAATTGGACATTCGGACACTGACAGAATGAGTCGTTCTCTCGCCATTTGTTTTCTACTCCCGATTTCTACTATTCCGACGCTTTCAACGGTGTAGTACAACGTCCACTGGGGGCGCATTGTGTATTACGGAGCTGATTTCAAGTGCCAGTGTGAAGGCAGCATAAGTATGTTGATTACTAGTATACTAACTGAAAAAAAAGTATACTAAGATTTCTATATCACACATTGTGTACAGGTCGAATGTAGCAAGGAATTGGCACACAGCATAAGATTTGATAGCATAGCATCTACCGTAGAGGGGTAACTCCAGACGGTTGGGCGTCAGTGACCTTTCAGGACACTTAGGGCGTTTTCACACATATCTTATTTGGTCCGGACTTTCAGACTTTTTAGTTTGATCCAAACCAAAATTACAGGTGTGAAACCTCCTCCGGACCACGATCCGGATCAAAAGACCAAATTTTGGTCCGATAAAAAGAGGTGGTCTCGGTCTAGACCAAACTAAACCATGGTCCGGTTTGTTCATAGTGTGAAAGCATTTTTTGGACTTTGGACCAAATAAGAAGTTCTGGCAGGCTCTCCTTGTGTTACAAGACGGGGGAAGCTCCTTTAAGGAATAGCTCGGTGCTTAGTGAGAGAGAGAGAGTGACGGTGAATGCGCTCAGAGCAGACAGCTGTCGGCTATCAGAACAGAGAATACATCAGCAGTTTATTTGTTAAGTGGTAGTAAATGTACAGAGTAGGTTTCCGTTTGTCTCTGAATAAATTCTCCGGAAAGAAAATTCCCGTGTCTTGCTTCTCAACATCACAACAAAACAAAAAGAGCCGCGGCAGTAGGGGAGAGCAGTAGTCAGTTGAAAAAACTCCAACCCAGAGAGAGGATACGAGAGGATGGGGAAGCCCGTCAACAAACCAATCGATTATAAGTATCTGGAGACGCAGCTCACGTATGTGATGACGGCAGGACGTAGTTTTGTCACGTATGGATCTTTAGTGCGCTTGCATAACTGCAGTGTGAAACCAAAACTTACTGGATCAAATATATACAATGTAACAAAAACATGAACCTTGGTCCGGACCTTGGTTCAGACTTTCATGTGTGAAAACGCCCTTAGAGCCTCCTTATAAATGTTCTTTTCTTTGTAAGCCCTTCAGATTGTTTAGTTGTCTCGCATTGCCAGACATTCCTCAACTGCACTGCGGAGGAGGGTCTGGGTAGTCAACACAGCATTCTGGGATGGGAGAAAAATATGCTCTGGTTTATTGCCATTTCTTTAGACCAATCGCAATCGTCTTGGGAGGCTCTAATCACTGGACGGAGCAACGGTGCCTCTGTAAAATAGCCTCGGGAAGGAACTTGGTTGGTTGGTACATTGGAACGTGTACACTGTGCAACTGAAAATTCAGATTCAACAGATAGTCTAGCTAGCTGCAGAGATCTGAGGAGCAGTCCACATAAATTGACCGGAGTTTAAAATGTCAACACAAAGAAACGGGCATTAGGGTTTCACAATATTGACAAAATGTGATATTGCGATATTGATTATGAATATTGCAATATCTATATTAATTTTGATATTTTTAAAAACGTAAAATTACATAAGTTATGTGAAAACACATCAAAATAGATTCATAACAAATTAAACAAGTTTTCTTACAACACAACGTTTATTTAAGTGACTGTCATATTGGACTGGTACAACATGAATAAATAAATAAGGACCGTGTCTACAGAACAGGACATGTTTTACTGGTTGTACAGTATAAAATAAATAAAGAGAACAGGACACAACTTTTCTTTTGCTTCTCTGATTTGTTCCGTTTTGTTGTCTCTATCTATTTTTTCACACTGTCACTCTGTCGAAACATGCACACACGTGATACACTCCATAGGGTTTGTCACATAATGAAAATGTGCAAATGGCACGGTAACTGGCCAACGGAACATGATCATTATAGCGTTTCAAGCGGGCTCTAAATCAAACACAACTAAGCCACACAGCCAACGGATGCAGCGCTCCACAAAATAAACACAATATTGCATACTTATTGCGACACTTTCGATATATTGCGATAACGATATTGAGTCAATATATCTTGCACCCTATAGATATAATATTGCACAACGTGATATTGCGATAACGATATTGAGTTGATATATCTTGCACTCCTAACGGACATCCGGCCGAAATGAGGGACATCTAGCGGAATTTCTGGCGGCACCTGAATAATCCCGGAAATGAAACGTCGTTGACATTTCACCCATTACATGATTCAGTAAAACTTAAAGGCAAAGGATGTAGATGAAATCTCAACACTTTTCTGGTTAACATTAACTCTTAATTCCAGTGACTGGAGAGGCTGTTGCATTTGTTTTGCTCTCTTTGACGTGAGGGATGATGTATACATGTTAAAAATGTAATCTGCAGTGTTTTCTTGTGCTAGTTAACCATTTTATGCTAATAGGAAATGATACAATACACGCATCCTGTGGGAATTGTTACACTTAGAATAAACTAAACATTTTTTATGTGTGTATAATAATTTAAAAGTTGTTTTTTTTTGTCACCGGAACTGTATCACCACCATCCACAAACAGTTACATTTTATTTGCACATTTAATAATCAAGGATATGTTAGTATGCACACTGACTGCTTTGAATACACCTAATTGCATCAAGATAAACAGCTGATGGCGCTAATACTCCGGTTTCATTAAACCATTGCAGAAGAGGACAAGATTATGTAATTTAAAGAACGCTAGTCAAACCCCAAATGAACAAAAACAATGCAGAAAACATAATGGGAATATGGCACGTTTGTTTCATGTATTAATTTGAAGAAGGTCTCCTTGTCGCTGCACACAGATCTAATGTTTTTTCCCTGCTGCAGTTTTTTTCTCTTCAGTGGATATTTAGTCACACGCATCTGTTCTTTTACACTTTGTCGCATTTTGCTTTTAACGATAGACCAACTTCTCCCCCTCAGCCAAGCATAATTTTTTTTGAGATACTCAGAATTAACATTTTTTTCAACTCATTAATTTGTCCGTGCAAATTGAAAATACACATGAAAACAAGTGGATATAGACACACTTACACACAAAAGGATATTAGGGTTGTGAATACTTCCCACGATCAAAAGTGGGAATGATTACTGTATAAGCGAACCTGTCCTGTCCTGAGCTCCTGCATAAGACGCTGAAATCTATCTGCTCATTGACAATAAATGGTAAATGTAAGTGTAAGTGCACAGGTATGAGTATGGATTCTGCACTGAATGGCAGACATCCATGTTTGACCAAACGGTTGACCAAAACCAGGCCTGAAGCTTATTTTCAGTAATATTTTGTGTGGCCAATGAGCACATAATGTGTCTATTATTTGAACGTGTGTGTAGCTCTGTGTATGTTAAGCATTCTATGTCTTTCAGTGATGTTGTCATTGCAATGTAGTTTATTGTTACAGATTCAGGGTCCTTTATATGCTGCCTCTCTCTCTCTCTCTCTCTCTCTCTCTCTCTCTCAGGAATGTCATAGTTATATGGAGACAATAATTGGTCACAGTAGGATCCATCCGACGCCATTCAAAATAGCCTGATCAAACTGTGGTCTGCAAATCTCAGAGTATTGTGTTGTGTTTTTAAATTTACTGAACACCAGTTATGCCAACAAAGCCTCAGTTTTCGTAGAAATGTTTCCTTATTACACAGGATACACAAATAAACCAATGCTACCCCCTAATTCCTCAATAATTAAAAAATAAGCCTGTGCTCACCATTACATGACTTTGTGATGGGCTCCAAGACCTCCAACAGCTCACACAGAGGAAGAAAATGAAACCTTTAGAGTTTGGAGTGTAAATCTCTTCATCATAAAGTGTTGAGAGAATAATGCAGGTTAGAGGACACTCTAAGAGAACTTTATTAATTAATTCTAAGGACTATATGGTTGGTTTTACATGTTTTAGGCGGTTCAGGGCAGAGATGGCTGCACTTTTTTCTGTGAACATTGCTGTGGTTCGTCAAGATGTCAAAATGAAACAGTGAGCTGCAAATGGCTGAAATGTGGACAGAGCTGCAGAATGGGAGGTGATTCCCAGTGAAATCGACAGTAGCGAGTCTTCTGATTCACTGTTAATGGTACACATTTTGCTACATCCATTTTTAAGCTGGTGTATAAAATGTTCCCAAAAGGAATGATGTACAAACCTGCAAAAATAAGATCCAGGTTGTAAAAAAAGAGAGGAAGGTACATTTGTCAGGACAAACTAACAACTTTGTATCCTTTGGAGAGCACAAAGGGCTTCATTCCAGCTAAAATGAAAAACTAATTATAACACTAATTCTCTTTAATCCCCTCAATAAACTTGAATTATTTTTAGATTTTAGATTTGTCTCTGGATAATTACAATATGTATTTCTCTAGTGCAAACTTTGTTATTATGAGGAGTTATCAAATTATGGAATTGTAAAAAGAAGAAGGGATTTTTGCCTCAGACAGCCAAAGTCTGACTTTCATATGTACCTAACTTCCCTACCCCCAAAATGCTCTTGCGTGCACATAGTACATATGCACAACACAACGTGCATTAGCAGTGTTATAATGATGGCATTCTTGAAACATATCACAAAAGCTCTATACTTATATACTCTGCATTGAGCATAAATGATTCACGTGATTAAGTAGTACATAATCTGAAAGCTGAAACGACACTTTGTTACTTTGGCCGTGCAATTTTTGACAAAATTACTGTCAAAAAAGTGGTGGTAATCAAATGGACAATTAGTTTTTAAGTGAGGTCGCAGAGCTCATTTTTAGTTTCGTCTACTGCCCACCCCTCATCAGTTCACTGCAGCCCCCCCCAGCCCCCACAGACACACACCCATACAAAGCCTCTTATGACCACATTAATGCACCTAATTACCATGTCAATCTCAAGTAATGCTTATTAATTGCCCATCAGAAAGAGGCTATTTCAAACAGTGAGTAGTGCCTTTAAAAGCCCGCTGAAAGGCTGACTGTAGGGTAGGTTATGAGAGAGAGTGCCGTGTTTCAGCCCAACTGCTGGCATTAGTCAATCTGCTGTCCAGATGTCTTCCACAGGTGACAGCTGCAATAGCCTAACAAGCAAATTAATCACGGAGCTTTTGTGGCGCTTCATTTTAGGGAAACTCATTTCGTTTCATAAAAGGCTTCATCTCGTGTGAAAAATGACAAATTGCGGCCATGGAGTGATGTGGAGGACCAAGCAGCCGGCTCTCATTTCTGTACCATGCCTGCAAGGTACTGAAGAAAAGAGAGGCATAAAGATAGAGTAAGGGGAGAACTGGGCCAGAACCAGCGATGCAGTAATGAAGCCCAGCTCTGCCCCTGCGGGCTCAAGTTCTGACGAGCCTCACAGGTGGCTCGGTCAGATTAAAACCCAGCATGGTTATAAGGACTACGCTTTGAATGAGGGGATACACTCTGTGGTCTGTCAGACATTGTCCCCAAATTGCAACATGTAGGACATTTTGAAAAGCTGTCTCAACACGGGTTTGGTGGCAGGGAGTTTTCTTTGATTTAAACCCAGATGGCTTGTTGTACTTAAATGCTTTTTTTTGGTTTATATGTGATGTTTTATTCCACAGATTAGTGGTGGTTTTGGAATTGGAGAAACCAATAAAGAAGCAAAAATGTATAGTATATTTTATTTTAGAGCAGGCAGCCCAGCCTATATGTTTGGGATAGAGTTGCTAACAAATGTATAGAGCAAGGCAATTACAAACAATGTATTTTGGAGGACTTGTTGAGAGTGAGTGGGTTTTGAATTGACCCCATCAAATTGCACAAAGCAATTGACCGCAGGACAAATCTAAAGTGTACTCCATGTTTTTGATTAATAAAAGAACATTGTGTGTTTTATATATATTTAAAGAAGCAGCGGAACTGTGGAAATATTGTATCAATGAAATGTGTTGATTATATATATATATATATATATATATATATATATATATATATATATATATATATATATATATATATATATATATTCATATTTTTTCCTTATTTTTTTCAATGTATTTGTCAGAACATCAAGAAGAATTTCACATCACAACTTAAAGGTATTTCAAACAAAAGTATGGAAAATTAAAAACTTACAGTGGCCACACAGAACCAACAAATTAAACTTTTGGGATTTAAAAGCTTCACAAAGCCATTATTACAAAAAGGAGATAAATCCTTGAAAGCCGTCCAACAAAAACTGTAATTATCGTCAGTAGAAAAGAAAGGAGCGCAGAGAGGCAAGAGGATTACACTGCTTCACAACAGAGGAATGTTCAGTGTTTATTTCTCTTCATTTGTTGAAAGAAATTCTGGGGTGACAGATGTCAGCAACACTTTATAATTTAGCATAATTATCATGTTCATTCTATTCTACCGATGCATATTGTATTCCACCTTCTATTCTTCCAATTCTTACCTCAACTCCCTCTGAATGCGTAGAAATTCATAGTACACATCTTAAATGTTTGACCATGGCACATACTGTAGAGTGTGTCTTTTGCTTAATGGATTAACAAAAGCAGATTTCTTGACTGCACAAAGAATGATTTACAGTATAACTGAAAAGTTTTTATTTCAACTTCAACAAACTCTCAGTCGACCTATACCTTTTCAGAAACTTTTGACAACATTTTTTAAGGATGCTTCAGTATAGAACATCAACCGTTAATCAAATGTGTGTGCCCATTACTGTCATTGACTTTTGGGTCCTTTTGCCATTTTCTCCCATTAAGAGTTATTATATCACCATTCATATTAATTCTGTAAAGGCTGCAATTAGGTGAAGACATAAGAATCCCCCAAAGTTACCACATTTAGTAAAGATGCTTGAAGAGTGCAACTGGAACGTTTATTTTGAAATTGAGCATTCGGTAAGCAGTAAGAGATATTTCCTAAAAGATAGAGCTTGTATTTTTAAAATGTATTCATTAATTACACTCATGAGAAGTTGTTTTTATTCATTTTCAAGGTGACTATTGTATGGTACATTTTACATGCAATTGAACCTACTCAACTATCACTAATACCTTATTAATCTGAAAGTGTACAGTACCAGGACACATGTCAAACATAATGGTGCTGTTTAATTATTGCCACTAAAGGAGTTCAAGGAGGCAACAGTCAATCAGTAAATGATGGCTTGATCTTGCAGAATGTGCGTCGCCATGGGGACCGCAGACCCTGACGCCCAGTTGGAACGTCTTCCCAGAGACTGAGATACGACCAACCTCTTGACTCTTCAATGTGGTCCCACTAGCAGATATGCACTTATCAGAACAGGCTGCAGCATACATCTTCCAACAGCCAAACACTGATATAGAAAAGGGGCCCTAAATAGTGTGATAGGGGAACTTCTGAGCACATGTGACTGCTGTGCATTAGCCACTAAAGTGTGGTCAAGATTAGACGAGACTATTTGGTAGATTTCTCTGCTTTAATCTCTGATTTATTATTCCTGTTAATATGCAGAAGTAGCATTAAAGGAATAGTTTGACATTTTGGCTGAGCGTTAGATGTGAAGACCCTCAGATCTGTCTGTTCAATATGAGGCTGTAGCAAGCCGGTTAGCTTATTTTAGCACAAAGATTGAAAACTAGGGAAAACAGTGTGATCTGTCCAAAGGTAACACAATCTAGTCCCCACAAACCAACCATAAAACCACATGTAATTTTCACATTTAGTTTTTCATACAGAACAAATAAGATATCTCTAATTAGTGAGTGTTAAAAGGTGCTGGTAGAATGACTTTGTTACATGTGGAAAAAGCCAGGCTACCTGTTTCCCTGTTTCCAGTCTTTATGCTAAATAAGATAACCGGCTGCTGGCTAGAGCCTCATGTTGAGTAAACATTTATTAGAGTTTTCTCATTTAACTCTCAGCAAAAATGTCAAACCATTCCTTTAATCCTACTGCCTGCAAAGCATAATTTAGCACTCATAATAAACTATCAGAGATGAAAGCGGGTGAATGGATCACAAAAGATTTGTCAATCATTTAATCCTACTGGTTGATCTGAAAGTGAGAGAGGCACGTCACAAAATGTTGAACTATTCCTTTAAGTTGGAAAGGGAAGCTATTTCTCGTTGATGACTGTGTTATAATAGTCATCGTGGAGAGAGAAGGATAACCATGCATAATCTTACAACGTGATTTTCACTTAAAGAAGAGATCAATTATCATTTCTGTGAATTTATCATCATGAGTGAGCGGGTGGAGTGAGAAAGAACAGGAAGTGGACTAGTGTCGACTTGAAGATATGGCAATATACAGAAACACACACATATGCACGCACACACTCGGACACTCAACACCCCCCTCCCCTGAGGGCCTAAAAGCTAATTAGCTCCTAAAGCATTTATTTATCACAGATAAACTGTCCAGCAATCTCACTGGCACATCCCCAATGGAAATAAGAACTACTCATTAGTTTGTTCAATTAAGCTTTCTTTTCCCACTTCAGCCTGCCCTCCCCACATTACACACCGCGACAAGAATGCACTTTTTGGTACTGCAAAAGTTGCTCCGCAGAAGCAGACCATGTATAAACTGCAGTAAAGGCAAACACCTTCGACATCTCTATCAATATGTATGTGACCCAAATTAGATTTAGAGGCTACACTTGATCAATCTTAACGTGGAACGTCCTTGAAAGGAGAACTATGATTAGTAATCCTAAAACAAGACAACAAGGGTGGGGGTGGGGGTGGGGGATTCATTCTCATTTTACATTTTACTGTAAAACACACCAAAAAGCAGCCGTCTGCTGGTGCTGTTGAATAAACTCATGAGTTAAACTCACTCCACATTGCAACCTTTCCACACGAAGGCCTATTTGGGATTATTTTGAGCTGAATGAACTGAATTTATATCGTTGACTCTGCTGAATTTCATTTATGCAGCATGACAACAAGCTGGGACCAAGTGGATCCAACTTGGTGTCGTGACAACTTGGCGTCATTCGCCAATTATTTAGTATGCTGAAATAGTACTTTTGATCTTCCATCTGTACGGTATTTGCAAAAAAATACATGTTCTTATTTCAGGTTGGATGGATTGTGTTTGATCTGCAGGCTGAGATATGTAACTTATACTTTCTGATGCAATATAATATTTAAATACAACTGAGGAAGATGCAAGGTAGCTCGTTGTATTTCATGTTTAATATAATTAATGTTCTGTCAGTAGCTTTAACAGTAAATAAAGTGCCAGTTTTGGCTTTATTTCTTTGTTGCCAACAACAAGAAGGAAATATATATATATGTATGTATGTATATTCTATAATTATTCTGTGTGAGACAAATACATTTTATGAAGTACTGTACCTTTTATTGTTCTGACTCATTTCATTAAACCATTAAAAGCAAATTGCATTTTAAGCACCACTGATATTTGAATGTCAGATGCAAGATTTGTTGAAGTCACATTGAAGTTGTTAGAATCCTGTTATTAAGGTCAAACCCTCATCACAGATAAAGGTCACGGATATTCCCACCGATTCCAGTTTTTCCTCATACGCCAAAATACTCAGTAGCAACAGTAACAGTCATCAACATTGCATGGAGGCAAACTTCTACGACCTGCTGATGAATGTGCTGAACTTGGAGAGGGTTTTTACTTTCCTCAAGCCTGAGTATCTATCCCCTCAAGACAGTATTGCCGAGACACCACGAAGGCAATATTTGGCCCATTCCATCACTCTAATTCACTCCCTCCACATCCATATTTCATTCGGCCTCGGCTTTAATGAAAGTCATGGCAACTTCACCACCACTGGAGTCTCTAAGCGCACACACGGAACAGAAAAAAATCATAAATAAGGACATTGGCCTTCATACAAAACAAAATGAGAGGGAATAAGGCCCCAAAGTTGGGTGGAGAAAGGAGGGGTGGCGCGGGGGATTCAGCTGCATTGTAGCTGGGGAGGCCATCTGCCTGGAAGAGCCAGGCTATCTCCCATCCCAAGTCCCCATTTTTCCTCCACCCGACCCCCACCCTCCGTTCGATGCACAGACAAGTGCCTGTTTATCCCAATGCCCTTCAGAAGACATTAGCACAGGTCTCATGTGCAATCCTGTTATCTTCCACTGGCCTGAATATGCTCAGATTGTAAGTAGGGTTTGCTGTGTTGATCCCCAGGAAGCAAACATGACATCCCCACTAAAAGGCTGCAGGGACACTGGGCTGTGTGGTGCGGCTGTTACCTGCATATGCATTGAGTTTATACAGCCCCCCTTCTGCTGGATACAGCACTGCATTAGCAAAAGAGTACGTCATTTCAAAGCTCTTTTGGATGTTGCTCATGCGATAGAAAATCCGGAGTAACTTTATTTTGCCATTTGTTTGAGCCCTCTAATTTTACCTTGCAACTTAATGAATTAATAACAAAAGTAAAATGGAAAAAAGAAAATGTGACCTTTAACGAAGGGTAGTCTATACTTCTGTTGACAATAAACATGAACACATAAATAGTCATTTAGATTTCTTTTATTCACAGCTTTTAAATCTTTTTTTGCAAAGGGGATCAGCAAGTTATGTTTTTTACTGAAATATCAGTGTGACCAACTTTTTTATTCTTGAAAATAATTTGAATGCATTGACATCACATGATTTCTGTTTAGAAATGGCATGAAATACCTTTGCTGAGGGATTACACTCACCCTGTATATCACACTCTCCTCTGGAACTGGTAAGTAATGAACAAAGAATCATTCTACTTTTTTTGCATCAATCAGAATTGCTAGATAGTCTGCTGAAACATCTGTCATGTTTTGTAAAGGTAATTATGTTTGACAGTCCGAGTGATGATATTTCTTGGTGTATCTGAAAACAATATAGTAACATGTGCCACTTTAAAGGAATAGTTTGACATTTTGGGTAAATTGTCTTTCTTGCCGGAGTTAGATGAATAAAGTGTACCAGACTATTTTGTGGCTGGGAGCAGGTAAGGAAACCAATGGAGACTCCAAGAAGTCACTGTTACTGGCCAAGAAATAGTCCATCGTTTTTTTTTTCTTCTATTTTATTTTTCCCCCCCAGATGAAACAAATGAGATATAACGTATGAATAAATGAGTTGTAGAAGCGCTGGTAGGCACCTTTGTTAGCTTTTGTGAGCCGGGCTAGTTATTTCAATGTTTCCAGTCTTTATGCTAAGCTAGGCTAACCGTCTTCTGGATGTAGATTCATATTAAACATATGAGAGCGGTGTTGATCTTCTTGTCCAACTCTCAATATAAGAGTATTTACCAAAATGTCAAACCTTTTAAGATGGGTGAGCATTGTATTATCTCTTAAGGTCTGGGAGACATTACCTCAGATAGCAGCCCAAACAACAACACAAACATGCATGAAGAACTTTGGACAGTAGAGCGTCATACTTTAACGGGAATATCTCAAATTAAGATGTATTAACAAAAGTATTTTAAAAGCATGCACAAGTTGCTGGCGTATAAATACAAAATAATAGAAACAATGAAGATTAGGACATTCATGAAGGTAGGTTTCATTGACTGTTAAATAAACTGCATTAGTTAGGTGTACCTAATAATGTACTAAATAAATACACTTATTCAGTATTTAATGAAATATATTATTTTCATGTTTCTCTAGTTTTGCTTCTTTTTGAATGAAATGTGTTTCTTAAAAAAATGAGGTGAAAATACATGTTTAGGGCAGCAGAAAACATCATTTACCTGCATTTGCTGAAATAAATGTATCAACAAGGTTTCAAGTCAATGGTCTAAAAACAAATACAGAGTCTATTATCCTATTACAGCCACTCAGAACGGTATGATGCAGAGAGAGATAAAGAACAGACGGAGCCCATCAGAGGACATTAAATGGGGCCAGCTCTCACTCTCTCAGCTTTCACAGGGAACCAGCAGAGCAGAGGAGGCTTGAGTACAGCAGGCCGGGATCACACAAGGCCTGCAGAATTACACAAATAAATTTCTACCAAACTCATATATTGCTGTGTACACAACATAACGGTGCTCAAATCAAACATAAACAGAGTCTGAGCGAGGATACATTTATTTCTGGAAATCAAAAAAAAAACAATTGACACAAACTTTCCATTATATTTTTATGCATCCCATATCATCTAAATTGTTTTCTTCATTTACATCCATAGGCTATCAGCAAAATGTATTTTTGAATTAAGAACATCATCACTATTTAAGGTGGAATTTGTGCCACGTTTACAAAGCAATGTACTGTAATATTTTGTTTAGTATTCACCATGTTTGACTATGTCAACAAACAGAAGTGGAGGCTGCTGTTTCCTGCAGGTGAAGACTGACATGTAATGACAAACTGATTTGAATTGTGGATGTAAAAGAGGATAGTCAAATGTGAAAATGAGGAGGGACAAAAAGCACATTGCAAATATCCCCTGAAGCTGCCTCTTTAAAGATGCAGGCTCAGCATAAGGTATTCACTTTGCAGATAAAGGCGTTCTTTCCACTCATAATCAACATATACAGTAATGCATCATTTTCTACCAGATAGCAAGAGAAGAATTAGCTCAAATTATTTTAAGTTTTAGTTAATTACTTTTGGAGCCTAAAGCTGTTCGCTGCAGCAGTTCATGCCTCAGAACTGTTGGAAAGTTTACAGTCACGCGGTCACATTTCCCGACTTATAATTTGAGCACTTATCACCCAACTCTAAAGCAGTGCTTTATGAAGCATCCCGGTCTTTATCTGTATGTACACCTCCAATGTGATCACATGGCTAAATGATATTTCTGCTAACACTCATCCCTTAAATTAAAAAAAGCAGTGGGCGTGCATTTCTGTGGGCATAATCTTACACTCCTGATCTCAATGGGGCATTTATGGAGGGTTTTATAACTCTAATTATCTTAGTCCATTACAGTATATCAACTTTTAGTGGTCCATTGTATTCCCAATATGCATCAACTGGACAGATGCCTCTGTGGCATAGAATATTTATCTCAAATAAGAAGGCATAGAGGCTATACTTTAGTTGGTTGCAGTGCTTTATCATGACAATAGTACAGATATTATTACTATGGCACTAATACTATTAGCATGGTAATATAAACCCAAAATACAAACATGTAGGCATGGAATGAAAAGGTTTGGTGAAAATATAAGGTTACAAGGCTTCAGTATACTGTGTTTTGGTAACACTTGATTTACCCCATTTAACATCTATAAGCAGTATAAAAACACTTAAGAAATTTTTTATAACACACTATAAAGGAGTTGTAAGCAGATATACTGACAAACTGTAACTCTGCATATGAAGCATTCATAATAGAAGATAAACAGATAATGACTTGTCTTCATCAGTTGTGAAAACATTTACTGTTTTAAACCTGCCTGTGATTAAATTGCATTATTACAGCTATAGTATAAGTTGTTATCAAACACCCATCAGCCTTTTATGCACCGGTATTAACAGTTTCTTCATATGAGGAGCTGTGATTGTTTTCAAATACATTATTAAACACTTAATAATATACTGCTTATATCTACATTACAGTGTGTTATCCTGCATTATAAATCATTTATCAAGTGTTAATATACTGATTATAATTCCGCAATAGGAGGGGTTGAAATAAAGTGTTACCCTGGATGGGAACTGATTTGAAATGTTGTTAATGTTCTGCAGCAACTTTCCGTTGAGCATCCCCTGAAACAGGGCCCCCATACCACAGTAGCCTTAGCTCAACCCCTGACAAAACTGTTAATGTTCTGCAAAGAATGTGCAAATGGCAGAAACAAGTCCAAGTGTGGGCAGAAAACACTTCTGGTACTTAGAACCAGTGATGGAACAAATTTGGTCAAATTGGTAAAGTGCCCAAAGGGAGGAGGGAGATGTTCCACGGAAAACCAATTCCAAGCTTGGGTGAGCTCAGGATTGTTTGGAAACTCTCCAATCTGGGGGCCTGCATTGAATTGCATGTCAGGCAGAGACTGTTAAATAAGATTAGAATAAGGACCAAGAGAGCAGCACAGGTACCTCACAGGACGGATGTGTAATGTCGAACCACAGTTACTCTTTAACAGCCATACATCAGCTGAGGCAGTATTGGAAAAATGTTACATGCGATGACATGTAAACTCACTGGACAGTCGCAGGAAACATTAGAGGTTTCTAGTGCATTATGAGCTCTGTTTGGAACAAGTCCTGTTTCCTGCTTTGATTTATTCCTCGTAGCACCAATTAGGCTTGGCCCACTCCTGGAGGAGTTGAAAAGCTGACGATGGATATGTCATGGGATGGTAAGATCAAAGCAAAAAGCTAAAGAGCTACACAGAGAGAAAGGAATCTCATTCAGTTTCATATTTATTAGGCGTTCAAGAGACATGTATTACAGCTTGTAAACGCAGCCACATCCAAAAAATGCAGCTTAAATCGTAAAAAAAGCAAAATGAATACGAATGAAACGAACAGAGACATTTACATCTTTTGATGAGCACTCCAGTGAGTTAATGTGTGAGAGAGATCTTGAAGCCTTTAAACACTGACTGATCTCTGGCTTCCTTCCCTTTGGTTCAGTTCATCAAGGGCAGTGAATCATTTAGTCAGAAACATTTAAAACTGTTAGTTTCTATGTTTTACACTGAATGGCTCTGGACATAGTAACCATTGGCATAATGGCAGAGTGAGGAGGATTTATCTATTCACATCCTGTGATCCTGAGTGACTGAAATGCAATAAAGTGATACTGTAGGATGAAATAGCACACATTTAATGTGATATTTTAACACCAATTCAAGAACTGAAATACAAGAAACAACTGGATGACAAGTGCTAATCAGAAACTTACTTAACACTAAAATGCATATCTCAGGTCATCCTGTCTAATTCATTAATTTCATTCAATTAAGCACTCAACTCCCTGGTATTCCTCAAACTATTTTCTTTAACAATGTTCTGATGTCAAAAATGTTTACAAGCAATTTGATTTTAAAGGAGAATTCTTGTCAATTTAAACACGTAGCTCTGTTGTTTGTAAATTTGGAGTGCTTTCAGTAGCGAGAAAAACGGAAACAATCGGTGTTGCCTACACCGTGTTATCCTCCTACTAGTTTGCACCCAGGAGGCTGAAACAGGGCAAGTTTTAAACGTGCTTTTATCCTGTTAACATGTTCGAAATGTCATTACAAGTGCCTACCCATGTGAAGTGATTCCTTCCGAGTGAACACAGTGAATCTGACTGCAGTAGATGTGAAAAAAATGCATAGAAGTTGTGCTAATTTGGCTGTTTAGTTCCGGTGTTGAGACGGCAAGACTTAGGGACCGTCTACAAACAACACCAAAAAATATGTATTAATTTAATGATTAAATATAAGTAAGGTAGTAAGTAGTCCAAACTTACCTCAATAACTCATTATAACTTGTCTCCTGCTAGTTGTACTACAGTACTTACTTTTAAAAAATAAGCATATGCCTATTTTTGAAAATATTTTTGTATCTCTTTTCGGTGTTGTAGTTTGTAGACGGTCCCTAAGTCTTGCAGTCTCAACACTGGAACTAAACAGAGCTGAATTAGCACAACTTGAATGCATTTCTTTCACATCTATTGCAGTCAGATTCACTGTGTTCACTCGGAAGGAATCACTTCACATGGGTAAACACAACATTTCGAACATGTTAAGAGGCTAAAAGTACATTTAAAACTTGCCCTGTTTCAGCCTCCTGGGTGCAAGTAGCAGGAGGATAACACGTGTAGGCAACACCGATTGTTTTCATTTTTCTTGCTACTGACAGCACTTCAAATTTACAAACAACAGAGCTACGTGTTGAAATCAACTGGAATTCTCCTTTAATATATGTCTTAATTGGAGCTGTATAAGTGCTGGGTCGCTAATGACCCAACGAGTCATATGGGCCTGTCAGACCAAAGTTGTCAACAGCACCGCTGCGTTCTGAAATCCATTGTTTTCCAAAAGCTTGAGTGCTGTGGCGAATACTTGGCTAGAAGCAATGGTTGCATTTTGGGTAATTTAATACTCTTAGACTAATATCCAATTAGTACTGACTGACAGAGTGTGTTTGTATGTTGCAAATGCAAGGTGCACTGCCTTTTTTGTTGAAGACACCTCGATTAGACAGAGTGATGCCAGTTGCTTTTTTTTTATTTTTATTCTTGCTAAGAGTTAAATCACATAGGGTGCTTTCCCGCTCTGAGTTGACGTTTTTGCAACATGAGGTGTTCAGGGCGCTCTTGCCACAACCATGAGGCGCTCAGCAACGCAAAAGCAACGAGCAAAACGCTTTACTCTCATTGAAAACAATTACAAAAAGCCGCCCCAGGCTGCTAAAATGTGCTCTGTCTGATTGCTGCCTAAGGCTTCAGAGCTGCATCTGGGCATTTTCTCCATAATAATAGTGGGGGAAAAATACACCAACTACATGCCAGTTTAAACCTGTATTAACTGATTATTTGGCCCCATATAAGGGCAATGGAAACATTTGGAGTTGTGTTTCTGGTCTCCTGGTGAGTTTAAGACACAATTTTTACTCTTCTTTCAGCTTGGTCTTCACCAACTCCTCAGAGAAAAATTAGGCCCTTTAGCAGCTAAATGCTCTATGCGCTATGTTCACCAGCTAGGGGTGTCACGATTCTCCAAATCCACAATTTGATTTGACTTACAATTTTAAGGTCAGGATTCGATTCAAACTGTTAAAAAGTGTTTAGATAATTTAATTGTATTTATTTAGAAGCCGGCTGGCTGGCTAGCTAACTCTAGCTTGCTAATTCCACCAAGCTTCCATTCTTCACTAAATGAGCCAGACAGAGTTGCACCTCATCTGGTGAAAGAAGCCCTGCTTTCCCCCACTCTATTATCAGAGCTCCACAGCCTAAGTCCACACGTACAAATTAGTTTTGCACCAAATGTATCGCAAGAAGTGTTCCAAAAGTAGAGGCGTGCAGATTTGCCACTTTGTGATATGAGAGAGCACATATGTGAAGTTGCAGTAACAGATTCCAGAGGTTGTAATCAGAGTAAAAAAAAAAATAATATGAGTAAATGTTGCATTACAAGTTTGCAGCTGTCATTGTGTTTATGTAAATATCAATCTACACATTTGTGAATATTTTTTCTGTGACTTCACATTCAGAACACGGGTGTGTGAACATTTTCTACGAGTACAAATTTCAATTTACAAGTTCAGATTTTTTCTACAAGCTCTCGTGTTTTTTTTCCTTTCTGTGAGATCATGTGTGTGAATATTTTTAAGTGCACATTTTAACATACAAGTGCACATTTTTCATTCTGCAAGTTCTAACATCGTATTCTACAAGTGTTCATCAGTTTCCTACATATTTGAACAGCAACACGTCTAAGCTGGACCTTACTGTTCCATCGGCAATGTGTGTAACTGGAATAAGTGTTCAAAGAGGAAATATAATTTTAGTTCATGTGAAGTGAGTTCATTTTTAAATACAAGGATGTGGAATTAAAAGGCCACCTTCCTTCCTTTCATCCTCAACTTAGTGCTGTTTGACTGAGACAGATGGGGAAGGTAAATCAAGGCAGCTGAGTGGAGAGCACTGCTGACAGCACATTAAAGCCTCTCTCAATGAACTGTCACAAGTGCACAGTGAAAGTAAAGTTTGATCATACGTGGCTGCTGTCCTGTCAGACATCCTTAAAAGCAAATGGGGCCTAAGTGCTGCGGAGCTCTGAATGAGCCTGAGATGACAGTTGTAGTTGGTGCAAAGAGAGGACATCGGCACTCCATCCTCCATCCTGCAAAAGGACAATGAGGTGAGGAGGACTCTGGCAGCATTTCTCGCCCTGCAACCTCACCCTCGCAGTAAGCATCTGACACAGTGTCAGTCTTCCAATTCATCATTTGCTTCATTAAGAGCTGGGGACTAAACCTTTATGTTGCTTGTTCAAAAAGAATCTGTGCAAAACTCATATTTTCTTACCAAAATGAACAGCTTTATTAAAACTCTATTTTACTATAATTAATGCCAACATTTAATATTACCTGCTTTTAGAGAAACTTACTTTTTTGAATATTGGCTGAAAAAGACTTTTTTGCACTTATAGTTAGATTTAGACTGTTTTCAACTATTCCTAATCAGAGTGGGACCTGACGAAGCAAGCAAACATATAGCAAGCCCTAAACATTTTTTATATTTAAGCATTTTTTCCCTTTATTAGATAGTTGACAACAGACAGTAGACAAGAAACATTAGAAAAAGGGTGATGACATGCTAAAGGTACTGTACAACTATATGTATAGTAGCTATAATATAGTATAACAGTAACATTAACCATGTTACCTTATTTTCAGGTTAGATGACAAACCCACTTGTGCAGGTGTTAGGATTCAGGTCTTAATTGTAGGCCAACATAATTTCAATGGTTATACACAATCATATATATGGATTGAAGCATACATATATGGCTGGTAATGTGTTTAACTGTTAACAGTGTACAATCTAAAAGAGTTCTGAGCCATTGATGTGAGCTTCTGATTTTTTTTCCGGATCTTTACTAAAAGTGCTTGCCCCAAGCTGTTCCAACAAGTGACCTTATACCTCACCTCCAATCTATTATTTTGCTTTTAATTGTCAGTATGACGACATTATGTCATAATCACTGTCATTGCCAGTACTAGGTGTAAGTAATGAGTATAATCCCAGTGTTGTATTGTAACAGAAAAAACTTTCTGATCATTTGTTGTAATTACCATCTTTCCAAGGCTGTCTAAAGAAAGCTGTCTAAAAAGAGAATTTCTCTATAAAAAAACTTCCCAATGTTGTCCTCTGGACTTAATTGGGAACAGTGGCTGCTCTGGGCTTTCTAAAGCTCATTGAAACATTGTATTATATTGAGCTTTACAAATACACATGACATATGTAAAATGACATAGAGTAATGCACTATGTAATAATATTTAGTATGGTAAAAATTGTTACACATACATCTTAATTGAATTATATTATAATGCATTGGATTATAATCTAGAATCCTGTTTTGTAGGCATCATACATGTAACCAATGACAGAGGTGAAAGAGTGACATTTAGAAAGCAAAGAAGACAAATGGGTAATTGCTTTCATCACTGTCATGAGTATGAGTAAAGTAATAAGTAATTATTGACAGATTATTTAGTGAGTAAACTCCTAAACACTACTATTGCTACTAACTTCTTCTTGATACAAATGGGCCAAAGGATTCTGACCCAATTTAAAATAACAACACTGTGAGATCCAGAGACTTGCCTCGCTTAAGTACATGTGGTCCTTTAAAGTAAATTGGATTTCTTTCCTTCATAGCAAAGCCTAGGGGGGGGGAATTTCATGCAGCAAAGGGCCGTAGGAATCCGCGGTTGCTGCGGCAAGGACTAAACCACTGTACACGGGGCGCACGCCCAACCAGGTGAGCTACCCAGGCGCCCTCATGGTCAACTACTTTGAACATTACCGTAATTTTGAGTTTACTGTCATTATTCTTGTATTCCTTTGCTATACACTTTTAATGCAAAATGCATTTTAGTAACATTTTGGCAATCATGTCAGACTGCCCTCTGTCCAACAATGCAGTTGTTTTGCTACCTAAATTAATCTTAATCTGAGAAAAATGACTGCATCATAGCTTTTATTTTTTGCAGTTCCAATCAGATAGAAATATGATAATACATTAACAAATGAAGCTCAGCATAAGTTTATTCTGGAAGACTTCTATGCTTCCCATCTCTCTCTCTCTCTCCCAACCTAACCATCTGCATTGTCATCAGCTGATTGTGGGCGTGGACTCTTTCAGTTAAACCAACCAGATTTTGCCACAATTTCCATGAGCTATTACTTTGTTGCATTCAAACTTTAAATCTGTTCTACTCTTTGTTGTAATTTCAAGCAAATACGATGTGACTCTCCTCCACACCATTCACCTTCAGTTCTCATCATTCCCATCACCCAGGGTTCCTCCATCAAAAGCCCCTTCACATCACATCCATCCAGATCTTCAGGCTTCCTTTATCCCTTTATCACCACCACCAGTGTCTAGACTCCATTGGGGTCGATACCCCTTATAATTTAACATTGCGATGGAGTCTAATCGCCAATGACTAACCAACTTATTTCACTCTTAAATGAAGTCTCTCCTGATTGAACTGTCAATGCCTCTTATTAGAATCAACTAGCAAAACATTACTTTTGCAAAAATACATAAACATGTTTGTAACTTTTTTTAAACATTTTGTGAATGTTGGTTTTCATATATTCATTAGCTTTTGCAAAGTGTAGATAAACGGCACATTAAGCTGATTAGATAACACTCGATTGCAGCTCTTGAAAATTTTTATCTGTAATAGCCAAGGCTTAATTTGTCTGATTGGAAAGCAGACCACCTTAAATTACAGAAAACACAATGGGAAAGATTCTGTGGGAATAGTTAGAGAGGGCTTGCACTGACGTATCTTTAATGAATAACTTACAGGCCCTTGGACCAGCAGTGGGTATAGCCTTGTTTACCTCAGCCCAAACCTGCACTACAACACTGTATGCTACTTCACTGTTCCATTAGGGTGTGTGTTGAGGCTTGTGCCCACTGTTTAGCCTGGCGCAGAGGTACTTCTAGCTGTAGGAATTTGGTCTCCCACACATTCTAAAACACACTTTTACTCGCTTCCCAGTGGGCCAGTATACCTTATCTCTGATGCAAAAGAGCACTTTCATAAGTGCCCTGCTGGAGAGGGAAAACACACAAACAAAGAAATATTCAGACATAGATTGAACTTTGTTGTTCTCAACCAATTTGTTTGGTAGGTGGTAGTGGGCAAATGGGCTGTTTTTTCAAATGGAATGTTTTACACACGTAAAAAATTTAAAAGATGGGTGAGTAAAACATGTACATTGAATGTGGGATCATCATTATGGCATTAAAAATGTAAACATTTCTAGAGGCCTTTAGAGAGCGCATTTCTTCTACGCTGATGCTTTCAGTGTTGACCATTTAACGCTGTACTGTTCTTCTGGGAGTTTTTCTTTAACAAAGAGGATAACCTAGTTCAAAAACATTGAACAAAAGGACAATGGCAGAGCAGAAATGGCCCGTAAGTCCATCTCATTCTAGTTCAATGCTTTTAACGTCACTGTTCCTTAGACAGGCATCACCCTGCCTCTGAAAGTGGGTCTGAAACAGGAGAAACAGCCATTACGAGCAATTCAACTGCATGAAAGTAGTGTCTGACAGGTCCACTCTCAGTGACAGATGCCATTATAACCTGTAAAATGTGATACTGGCGCTTTAAGGTTATATCATTTTACCCTTCAACTCTGGCAGCCCATCTGCTCGATAATAAGGGTCCGCTCCTTTATTTTAGGTCATATAGCCAATGTGTTCATAATCTGTTACCATACCAGTGTTTATTATTATTTTAAGTTCCTTTTGATGTGAGATATTAAGGAATATGTTTAGGCTGTGAGTCTGTTGGCCAGTATGTCATGTTTTTTTTCCATGTACAGTATAATGTTGTTATCTTCTCACAACAAAGAAAACATATTTTTGTCCCTGCTTCTGAGAGCAGTACAGTTTCTAAAGCTTTGAATCAAGACTCCATTTCTTGAGCTCGAACTCCTCCAAACAAGAAGATATGAAAAAATAAATACTCAAATTTTCATCCTCACCACAGTTCAGATGACAATTATGACAGCCCAGGTTTAATCATAGAATCGGGTAGTTCATTTTCTCAATGTCAACATGAAACCTTGTCAAAAAATGAATTCTGTCTTTCTCTCGGGAGATAAGCAGGCTCCAGTGCACCGGGCTCATTCAGAGGAAAAAAACTTGCAGGTCACAAGGCAGCGACTTGCATGTTTTCTTATTTTTTTCACCCTCTCGCTCTATCCTCCCCCTCTCCTTTTTTCTGAAAACCACCCAAGAAGAGATTAATCATGAAGGGAAAACTCAACTTCACCCTCTAGCTGCAGGTCACAGTTCTTATTTCGTGTGGAATTGGCTTTCGGAAAGCAGAAGGCCTGCCCGGGGGGCAGGGACCTGATATGAGAGGAATTTGAGAATGAAGCAGAGGGGATTGATTAGCCCACTTCATATCCCACACTCCGTAAGCACAGTCCAGCTGCAATCTAACACACCGCTGAGCTGAATAGACAAGAGAAATTGGATTCCTTCCTAATATTTAACCTTCAAGTCAGCTCTAACAGCTGTTGATGGGTTGCTCTCCCAGGTAGTTACAAGAGGACTTTTTACATGTTACATGGAGAGGGAATAGCAAAGTGGGAATGTGATGACTTTTCTGTAGATTATTCAATTACAATGGTGCAAAGAGCAGCTAGGCCATTGAAGCACATCATCTGCATGCAACTGCACTGAGGGATTTCATTTTACACCTCTACTTGTCTGAACTGGCTGTGTGAGTGTGTGTGGGCACACATATACAGCCCTCACATACAGTACACGTGCACAAACAAGCGTACACACATATAGACATATAAAGAGCAATTAATGCCACGGAAGTTGAGTGTGTAGCTAATGGATGGATTATATACAGCACATAATGACTTACTTTGATGTTGGTTGTCAAAGTAGACCTATTTTAGACTATTTTAGGCGCTCAAAAACATCCTGTAATGCTCCCATTTTTTTTTTTTATCTCTTTTCACAGGCAGATGTTAGAACAAAGAGCAATGGCATCACTTCCTTACCCTAAGATCTCAAGAGTGACTACCATTTACATTTCTGGTTTCCTTGGTCTCAAACCCAAATCAATGTATTAAAATATGAGGAGTTGACTTTTAAATAGTGCATCGCAGTGACTCTGTGACCATATTAGATGCCAGTGATTATTTAGTGGCTTCATTTATAGGCCAGTTTAATCATATCCACCCACCATCTCTTGTGCCAGTCTTTGGGAAGTGTTGATAAGAGAGCAGGATGTCATCAGGCTCTTTTCTCAAGTCATTAAGCCATGCAGTTTTTGTCCAAGCAAAGTGTTACCCATTTGAATAAGCACATTAGCGAATGTCTTATGATAATTAAGTGCTTGAGTTGCAGAATTTCAGAATTGGATTCATTAGTAGAGTCACACATTTTTTATTAGCACCTTATTTTGTTCCAGGGCTGCAGCAATGCCTGACGACAAACAGCTCCTCCAAAATGCGGACTAAACATTTAATAACTGAACTTCCCTGATCAGAGAGGGTATATTGTACAACTTCAAATCATGGATTTGAAAGGAGTATATTTAAACTAAATTTAGCAGATTTTTATGTTCCCCATGAGAATTTAGGTACATTTTCTGAAGTGTATTTCAGGCATGGGAAAGCAATCCAATAAAGTAGTCTGGTACAAATCTATAGATAAATGATGCTTCACATTCAATTACAGTGAGGATTTACTTTACTTTTCAATGATTTTGTCAATTAGTCAACACTGTGTTTTTTTATTTATCAAGGACTCTGGTCTAGTATTAGTCAGTGTGTAAGCTTTCAACAGATTAGCAAAGGCAGGGGAAGAGGAAGAGAAAGCACATTAAATGACATGGATGTTTTTTTGTTAAAACAAATCCACTAGTTAAAGACCTAAACTTTCTGAACTGGGTTCAGCAGCAAACAAAACAAAGCCGGTAAACATCCCCCTATTCCTTGAGTTTTGACACATTGACTATCGAGCTCATACACAGCACACCAAACCAAATCCACTGGGGAGCCCATGCAGGGACCATGAAACCATACTCACTACACAAATTAATTGGAGAAAAAAATAACTAATTCTGACATTCCCTGAAGAGGGTCTTTCATCTTATAAAAAGTAGCTGCAAAGTTGAGTAGTTTTTCTTAAGTAACACAACACTGCAGATGATAGGATTCGTTTGGCTCAACCCCAGGGGCCCAGCATGACAAAGAACACTTGTTTAGCAACTGCATAACCGGGTCCCAACATGGGCCTGTGACTGTGCCCAACCTCACCTAGAAACCTGCTCCATTTGCATTCTGCTTCTCCAGACACCAGGCAACAGAGTCTGAGGGGATACAAGGTCCCAGAGATGGCACTGGAAGCTCACACATAAATTAGTCTTTATTCCCCCATCTCTCCTCCCTCTTTTCCCTCACTGCTGCTCCTCCCCGCTCCCCCTTATTTGTCCCATGGCTTCATCCCATCACAGTTCATGCAAAGGAGAGAGTGAAATTCAACTTTTCCCCATCTAATTACAATCTGTATTTACTTTCCTGGGGCTACTGTGTGAGTGAGCATTTCGGCTTTTTAAGTCTGGAAACCAATGTTTAGTTCAGCATTGAACATGTCCTTTAGAATAATAAAATAACACTGTAAAATAAAGTTCATGCCAAATCCAAACCCACACAGCTGAATCCCATATTGGACAAACTGTATGTGTATACCGTAGTATATACAATGAACTATAAACTTTGTGTTTTCATTAGTGTTTTCTCAATAGTTTAGATTACATCATTTTTTCACATGCTGGCAGAGTTGTTTTACATACTTTCTTGCCCCAAACACAATTATTCTTTAGATTTTCCATGTGACCATTTTGCTTTTGCCATAACACATGAAAATATCAGTTTCAGATAACATGCTACTGCGGAGAAAAAGGACAGGTAGCTTAAAACAAAGTCCACATCATTGGAAAGGAAAAGGTGCAGAACTCTTGATATAGGCATTATGGTTATATATATGGTATCATATTTCTTTGTTGATAACAAAACAAAAAAAAGAACAATGAAATTATAAATCACATAAAAATGAAAAGATCACAGTAAATGTAAAAGTTACAGAACAACATACAATTTGTCAACACCCCAACAAACTACTACAAAGTGGTTTAGCACTTTCACCTCACAACCCCAGCTGGCTGAGGCTTTCTTGTGTGGAGTTTCCATATTTTCCTTTCACTTGCATGGAATTTCTTCAAGACTCTGAATACAGACAGGTTAGGTGAATTTGCAGCCTGTTCTCATAAACCATACATTTGAAAAGCTACAAAAAGTTAAGCACTGTAATTTGTAAGTTTTTTTTGTGCTGTGTGCACCACATTGACGGCAGCTGTATAAGAACGTGGCTGGCTGCGTAGAGAGGAGGTCGTGGTGGATGGGTGGGCGTTAACATACAGGACTTTCAAGCCAGGGATTGGAGTTCCCTTCCTGGAGAAAACAAAAGACTTTTAACCAGGGAATGTGTGTTCCTTGGGAGTGTTTTAATACAAACCACAATCTTTTCCTAAACTTAACTAGTCGTTTCGGTGCCAAAATTCAACCGTCGTCCCCACATAACGCTCACTTTTTCTTGCCTAAACTTAACGGTAATCTCCGCCGAAATGACCAACAGCTCGCGGTGCTCTGTACCCGCCTCACAGTCACCTATTCTCGGGTAACTGAACCACCAACTACCGCTGATCTGACGGAGCACCATGCAGAGCACCATGTAGCACTCTGAAGCGGCTTAAACAGCTAGCAACTGCCGCTCTGTAGCACGGAGCTCTGTAGGCGATGTCACGTGACCAGTCGGAGGTCTCCTAGTTTTCGTATATCATACATTTTAGTATGAATAACGTTTCGTATGATATCATACGAACCCGTTCATGAGAATGCGTTGGAATTGGCTACTTTAAATTGCCTGTAGATGTGAATGGTCGTATGTCTTCATGTGTTATCCCTGTTAAAGACTGGCAACCTGTCCAAGGTCAACTCTATGAGCTGGAATAGGCCTTTGCACTCCTGTGACCCTGCACAGGATAAGTAGGTTAAAATGGATGAATGTAACACTGACCAAGTGATATTCAAAATTAAAACCAAATATCCCACAAACATTTTTTGAAATACTATTTAGATACCATTAGAGGGGCAGACCCACTTAACCATCATGTTGACTGACAGTATGCAGAAGGATGACAAATTAAAGAAAATACCAAAATAAATGAGTGGAAAACCATTAACTAATGTCGATGCTGCTATGAAAGACACAAAGGGGTCACTGAATGAGCGAGAAAATGTTGTGAATCATACCCTATGGCCTTCACAGTCACCACATCTCAACCTCATCTCATCTCGCAATGTGTTGCACAACGGTCTCTCCACCAGCATCATCAAAACACTAGATGAGGGAATATCTTTTGGTGTTAATCCCTCTGGTAGAGTCTAGAGAGGAGGATCGTGGTGGCCTAACATCTTACTAAGACACTTTATGATGGTTTTTCCTTTAATTTTTTTCCCATCTGTAGTTGTCTGCTCAACATGCCAAGCTAGCATATTTCACAGCAGTTGTATTAGTTATACACAATCATATATATGGATTAGCAGCAAGTAAGGTGAGGTGTTGACAGTAGACAGTCCATAGAGCACAGAAACACTCCCTACAATCTGTCTATCTAATGGGAAAAAGGGAAGACAGAAGACCACTGTGGTGTTGACTCTTTCAAATGCCACCCCCACCCAATCCTTGCCTTTCCAGACAGTCACACTCTGCGTTGGCACGTCATTTGCTATAGCCGCAAATGCGGTCATTAATTTACCCTTCCCAGTGAAACTTCATATACCCATGACACATTTTTTTCTTTGTCTAATTAAATATAATTTTGAAGCTCTTTAAATCCAACTTCATCCAAATGCAAAATCTAATTTTTCATTTGCTTTTGTACATGATATAAGACATCAAGTCAATAATTTATTAAATTACTTTTCCCATTCATTTTCTTCTATCTATAATTGATCTCTCCAGTTGAAATTCTGCTGTTCCTCTTACTCAGCCAGTCTGCGGAGAGGCTGCGTGACATCACTGTGAACAGGGCTTGTACCTCCCCATACCCTCACTGGAAAACACACACACACACACACACACACACACACACACACACACACACACACACACACACACACACACACACACACACACACTCCTTCAGAGCTGCTTCGGACATCCTTACCGTGTATATATATAAACACAGCACTTTATGTTAATCATTAGAAGTTTGATTCATTCTCTTAAACGTAAAGTGAATTATTTTTGGATACTACTTTTAGACTATAGCATTTTTGTGAAGATACCTTTTATTTATAAATATAATTAATTGATTTATTGACACATTCAAATCACAAAATGAAACATTAATGTGAATAATTTGATTGTTTTCGAGCAATTTCTGGTAATGGTTAGTTATTGTTTACTTGTAAGCAACCTTACATTGACAATAACAATTAGACATTTTTCAGTATGCGTAAATCAGTCATACATTTATAAACACATACTGGGTATTATTCTGGATGATCACATGGTCATTGCTCTCTTCCACCACTGTCATATTTTTGTCAGGAGGGACCTGATTAATTAATTAATTCATATATTTTGATTCATTTTTTTTATTGTAAAACATTTATTTTATAAATTAGTTGATCACCTTAAACACAAATTTTGCACACAACACACATTTTCAAAGTACCTTTGCCCATTAGGTATACTGCTAGCTAGCTAACTCCCCACATAGCACGTTTCCTATGTATTTGACAAATGGATTTATTTGGCAAATTAAAGGATTATGTCTGCTTATGATATGGTAAAAGGTTAGTTTACATTTGCATGAAATGGTAAATCCAACCTGAGCCGATAACCCCTATATTTCACTTTTCTTTATGTAATTTCCCAATTCCCTACAAATTACCGTTAATTCCTATGGAAAGTTTCCACTTTGAATATTCCCGGACATCATTTCAACGTTGTAAAGATGTTTATCAAGAATAAATAAAATAAATGATCCTTTCAGTAAAATTTGGGAACTGCTACTCAAGGAGGTTATTTCAACAGTTCCAGTGAAGGACAGGGAGAGAGGACTCAAGTCTGGCTGTATCCTGCATCCCACAAAAATGGGGCACCAAACCATTCTGAATTTCCATCTGTTGAATGCTTTCAGAGCCAGTATGCATCTCTGCTCCCATTAAAAAGGCTACCAGAGCTGGTGTAGCCAGGTGGTTCACCACTATAGACTTGAAAGATGTTTATTTTTTATGTTGCAGTGGTGCCCCTAGATGAAAAGTTCCTCTGTGTAGCTTTCTAGGGAGTGGCTTACAAATACAGCGCGCTGCTTTTCAGCTACTTTTTGGCAGGGTTTCTGCCAAGGTACTAGAGTCTTTTTCTACCTAAATGACCTTAAGATTATTTTTGGCCTGGTCTCAAGAGTCGGCTATGTTCTACCCGGTTCTACCCAGTGCAGTTGATGCTGCACCTCGGAAAAAGAAGGAGAGCTCCCCTAGGACCTTTATACAGGTGCTTAATCCAGGAGTGGAACTGACTTTTGCCAGACTCCTAAGTCCAGTTAACGTATATATAGTTGCGTCCTCCGACATTGTAGTGGGTGTTGTTGACAAATCTACAGCAGGCCCAGGAAGGCTGCTCTCACAATTGCCGAAAGCAGGAAAAGCTGCAAGTGATGTTGCTATGTTATAACGTTCACAATGGCTACATTTATAGCATGTGTTAATGTTTTACTCTACTTGCTTGCTAAATATGTCTTTACAAATGTGTTAGCTATCTGGAAGCAAGCGTGTTTGAGAAAGCTGTTGAAGAGGAAGTGATTGGCTTAGGGGTATTACAGACCAACGACCCAATCATTTACAATTTTTAGTAAAAGGCACACACCGAGTCCACGTGGCAGCCACAATTACGTAATTGCAGAGGTTTGCTGGTGTGAAGTAGGAAGACCAGTAGGGAACAATGCAGTCAGCCATAACTTTTGTTGGTGTTTATACACAATACATGACCCTTTTCTAGATTACCAAAAAATGTATTCATGAGTTGCTTCATAAAAATAAGTGTAATACAGCATGTTAAAATGTTTTTCAGTGATCAGTCAAGTGTGCATCTAACTAAAATGGAAGGAGCCTCTGTCTGTATGTCAGTCCCTCTACCGGTATTTCCTCGACAACCGCTCATCCAATCAACTTCATACTTGGCAGGTGTATTGCTGAGGGCCCAAGGAAGTGCAGTGTTGACTGCGAGCTCTTGAGATCTACGGGACATATGTATTAGTAGTGCCTTATGTACATTATGTAGTGTATTGATAGGGTACCCCTATTAATTGTAACGGCCAAACAGCATGCTGGGTACAGAACATTCAAGAACAGTTGAAGAAAGAGAGACCGCTTCAGCAAACTTAAACATTTCAAGCATCAGCAATGTAACTTTTGGAATAAACGCTTCTGTTCCCGGAAATAGCCTGGTTCTGTATTATCTAGCATTGCTAGGGAACACAACTATGTCATGGCAGGTGTATTGCTTAGGACTCAAGGAAGTGCAGTGTCGAGTGTAAAGTTGTTTGGATGAGCGGTTTTCAAGAAAGCTGCCAGCAGCCATACTGTGGCCAAGCGTGCCACATTTTGAACAGGCACTGCACTAGTCAAGTCAAAGGCAGAGTAAGATATGATAATTAGCCTGTTTGTGACCAAAATTGGTACCCATTTTCTACCTGAACCCTTTGATAGCTCTAATGACGAGAAGAGTTTCTGACAACAAGGACAGACAGTGAACAGTCTTGGACAATTGGTCTATAATTAAATGTTTACATAATGCGATGGTTCATTTTGGTTCATTTTAAAATTCAAGTGCTTCCCTGAGACAATTTCCTCTCCCTAATTACAATTTCCGTCTAGACTGACATTTACAATGAAATCCTCAGATCTTTGGAAATGTGTTTTTGATTTATTATTTCTGGCTTCATTACAGTAGTTAGTGACAAGAAATTAGTTTAAAAAATAAGAGCTCAAATTATCAGGGCCTTTGACTTGTACAGCTGACTCATTATCGTACGTCAAAAAAAAGTGGAACATTTTTTGCGTACAGCAAGAGAAGATTAGAGGAAGAAATAGGTTGTTTCAAAATGCTTTTCTGCTATTGAAATAAACTGCAGGGACATCAAACATTCTTGGCTGCGTAGCTTTCCGAGGGAAAATTATTTGATGCCATCTGAGGCTCACCAGTGCTGAGGATCACATTACAGCTAGTTGACACACTGGTGATTATTCATGGAACTCACGCTTATTATGCTGGAGAGACAGAACAATGGTTTTCTGTTGTGGGAAGTGACGAGTTAGAAGTTCTAACCACTGCCAAACCAATCTCCCTATGCATTTCTTCCAGCAGAGGGATGCACACATCTCCGTCCCCCTTGGGTCTAATCTGACTTAGATAAACATTTGCCATGCAGTCTGAACATCACACAAAACCATTGTGATGCTTTTGTGAAGCTTGCTGTGATACTAAACTCTACCACAGAGATGGATTTTAGCCTTCAACTTTCTTTGCTAAAATATCTACAACCAGTCATGGCATGCAGCTGAAAGGAATTTTTTTTTTTAAATATATGAAAAATAAAGGAAAATCATCTTGAATCAATTCACAAACATATATAGATAATTATTCTTGACCTGAAACTATATAAAAAAACTTAAGTCCAAAAAAATGTGAAGAGGATTTTTACTTTGTATGTTAGAACTTTATTTCCTTTAAAAAAAAACAAGGCAAGTATTGGCAGTGACACAAATTATATTGCTTTGTCTTTGAAGACCCTTGCTTACCCTACAGCACGCTGGCCCACGTAGCTCATGTTTTACCATCACACACATCCATCACTGAGTCAGGAATCATATCAATACTTGCCCATTTCCCCATTTGGGGAGAGCTGAGTAGATCAATTAATTTATAAGGAACCACAGCCATACATCCGTTTTAGAGATTAGAGCTATTGGCTAGTCATCTGATGGAGGGTTTAAGGTTCATTAAGTCAATGGAATCCTTAATCAATAAGCAAACTTTTCTAATCTATTATTTTGATAGTTTAAATTGTATTTCCTAACTTTTGTGTATTTTGTCCTTGGTAAACAGCTAGCCTGACAAATGCCCAAGTTATCTGTAACATGATACTTCATAAGTAATTGTGAAATTGTGAGGTTTTACAAATCTGTTTCATAACCTTGGTGCTGTGATGAGGTTTTGAGGCAATACAAATGGAAACATTGGTAAGAAATAATTTCTTTTCCATTCTCAAAGTCAAAAAAATGGTAATCTTTGACAAAGGTTATAGACACATGGCAAGCATGACATGCATGCTGCCATATCTGTACAGTATTGTCCAAATGACAGAGGGTGAGTCCTCAATCACCAGGTTTATGTAAATCCCGCAACTCAAGTTTCTGCCTGCAGTCCAGCATGTCCCTCTCCAACTAAATCGTGGGGCATACTCTGGCCGTGATTCTTAAGTGTCACTCGTGTCCACCTGAATTATTGTTTGTGTGTAATGCAGGGGAAGAACCAGCATGCAATGAGAAGTGGTTGTGCCCTCTGATTGATTGTTAAGTGTTGTCCAGGAACCCATTGCCAGACTCCACTTAACGGCCTGAACAGCAGAAAGCAATCAGTGGCTGTTACTAAGGGTCTCGTGGGGACGGGTCCGGTCATGATTGATCTTCAGTGGATCTCTGAAGATGTCTCAGAGAACTGGGTTTCACCAGAGTTGTGTTCAGGTTAGAGAGAGTTCCCTCGGACCTGAAAATGTGGCATCACATCAACTGAGAGCTTTGGTTAGGTGCAACGCAAAGAAGCCGAAAACCTTTTTTTTCTGATTTAACTTTCCTTGTTTGGAGAACATGAGATGTCTTGGTGTGTCTAATCATAAGTGGTATTGCCCTGTGAGGCATTTTAATTGGCATGACAAATGGTGTGTATTTGCATACATCATTCATACCGTATGTTAACGGCAAATTACCGCATGAAGCAGTGCATTATAGCAAAATAGTAAATCCCAGAGGATATATTACATGTCTCCAGGCACTATTGTACCTGAAGACACACACACACACACACACACACACACACACACACACACACACACACACACAGCCGTCTCTAGTACCAGGCCGTAGAGCTGTCCGCTCTCCAGTGGTGTGTCAATGTGTTCAGTGACCACAACGCCTGGTGTTATTCTCATTACAGAGGGATCAAAGGGACATGAGCTTCATAGCAGCGGGGACTCTCTTCAGCCCCCTGAGAAGCAACTCCTCCTCTAATCTCAAAGGTCACATTTAGTCATTCAAATATAAAACAGCATCACATCACTCGCACCCATGTGACCTGCTGGGGTCTTCTCCAAAGCCGAGGTTTCAGAGGAAACAGACATAAGCGAAACAGTTCCATAAGGACTGGAAAACATGTAGAACAAACCACAGTTTATCCTTTAGCAATAATTAGCCTCTAAGGTGCCCAGAATTATGGTGATGACCCTGTTGATATTTAATCTAGACTGGTAAGTAATGTTATTTTAATATTCAATTAATATTCTGAGGCCCCGTACCACACACAAACAATAATCCTCATTAAGAAGCTGGATGAGGGTTTGTCCTTGCACAGTGTCATAATGGCTGAAAATAACAGCCATGAATTGTGCACAGGTACACTTTATATTCTGTGTGATCACTGTTTCAACAATGCTCCAATGTCAGGGGTTAAGTGAGGTAAGGGGATGTGCGTTTAAGATGAAACCTAACACGCTCATAAGTATCTTTCTATTTATTTTTTTTAATTTATTTTCATACATTTTCTTACTTGCACAATGTGTTGTTTCACGCTCACTTCCATATAACATGTTGTAAAAATGAATCAGTTTAACGTGTGCTGTGCTTAGTACTGCTACAAACACGCAATGTCCACAATTAAAAACACACCAGTGATTTTTGTTATGGAATTTAGTTTTCATTCTTTAAATGACACAGTGAGTGGACAGTGATGGTGGCAGCTAATAACATTGCAGTGCCAACAGCAGTTCCTCGGGATCTGAGCAGCTGTTCTGCAGTCTATATTGGCCTGTTCTTCAAGTGGAGAAAAAAAGAGCAACCTAGATGAGAATTTTGTGCTTCAGTGGCTATTGAAAGATGAGGCAATAAACGGCTAAACTTGAGTAATCACACACTCCCTGAGGAATTTCTCAAATGGGGATGGTCAAAAACCTTGAAATTTGAGCCCCTCGCACGCGGCCCAGGCTTTAACATTTGATGAGATTCATTATTGTAGGGAGCTGAATACAAGTGTCTTCTGATTATAGGGCCCACCATTAAAAGTTCCCACCAGTGTGAATTTCCATGGTAGAACGTCAATAGGATTAAAATCTCAATTCACTCCAGTCAATTCTCCTGTAACAAGATTTCATTAAAAGCAGGCAGGGAGGAAAATGGACTCGAAAGCACTGAAACAGCTGGACTATAAATTATAAAAATGTGCTTTCTGCTAACTGAACACACCTTCAGCTTGCAGATGCATTATTATTTAATGTTCAGAGGAGCTGGTTTTATGTAAATTGGAGTCTTCTATTCTCTTCAACCCCCTTCTCAATGCCAGGTACTTCCAAACCAAGCAAAGGGAGAGATTATGCAAACCAATTAACATATGAAAATAACGTATTAATATACTGTCTCTGAACTGTATCCAATCAGTTCCTTTTCACTGGCGTGTGTACAAAACAATTAAAATTAAATTTATACTGCTCTTCCTTAACATATTCTGCAGCAAATGGAATCAGTGAGCAAATGCTGACAAAAGTTTTACAGGCCTGTGTTCTTCCTTAAAGGCACACTGACTTTAAGAATATTTATAAGACGCCATGCTAATAAATTCCACTCTTTGTTTCTCCCTAATGATGTGTGCATCTGAGACAAAGCAGCAAAATCCATAGCGGTAGCCAGGTGCTAATGAATGGCTTACATTATGCTGTCCACTAATTACTACCGCACCATAAATAAAACACAAGACAATCAATTAGTGGTAGACGTGTGTTTGTTAGTCATGGGCAGCAAGTTCCTCCAGGCCAGTGCTTTGCAACAGACCTGCTTCTTCCGGGTGTAATTTTGAAATGGATAGGATGAGATTTAGAATGTTACTGAATGCCTTTCAGGCATTCTGTTTCTACTCTCACAGATTACAAGTAAATAAATATATACAAAGTTTCAACTGAGAGGTGAGTGAAATGTTAAAATGCACATGGAGCAGAAAGTCTAATACTTTCCACTGAATGAGACAAAAGAAATCCAACAGGCAGCTATCATCTCTCTGACTAAGCTTTGCAAAAAGGCTTTCTCCTCCACTTCAAACAAAGCTCCTCCAGTTTCCCAGACACCAACTGGCTGACGTATCACACTTGATTTGAACCAGAGCAGGGGAAATCAGAGTGCATTAACACTGCATGTAGAAGGCACTAACTGAATGATCCTAGCATTATGCGGCCTCTGGCCTGGCCTATCTGCGTAGTATGATGCATAATTTGAGCATTAATGTAATTTACATTTTAACACAGTCCCAAAAGTAAACTGATTAGTTGATAGTTATCTACTAATGTGCCAAGAGGACCCACATGTCACTTGCATGCAGGCAGAGGGACAGGATTACACATGACAAGGTTGGCCTTGCAGGAGCAAAGACAAAGAGACAATGCCCGCCAGAAGGATAGACACCAGAGAGAGGGCACCAGGCAGACATTCACACAAACACACATTCACACAAACACACACTCAAAGTCTAACACAGAATCTTGTGAGGTAAATGGTTGAGGTTAAGGTTTGCTAGTGTAGCATTTCTGTCTAACAGGATCTATATTTCATCTATATTTTCAAGGACCTTTAAACAAATCATACCAATAAAAAGGAGGGAGAAACGTAACAATCTGGAGGCTATAACAATAGGTTTGCAGTCCTTAGACCACTTGGTAACATCTACAAATATGTGTTTGTGCGAAGTTTCAAGGGCAGTTCACTTTTCAGACATCGTATTAATCAATCTAAAATTCAAATTTGAAAACTTTCTGGGCCGTCAAATGTCTTTTATCTCTGTCCCGGCAGAGTTCCTTCTTTTTCACGGGACAAATTAGTGCCCCTGTAGATGACAGAGGCGCTTAAAGAAAGTGTAACAGAGTTGCAGTCCCATGATGCAATGCTCCCAGTGGTTACATCTGCTATATTCTTTCATCTTTCTCTATTGTTAGGTGGGAGCTGTCACATTAGGAGGAGAATAGTGGCTCCTTCCCACCCCCAAGTTCCCCCTTTTTCCCATTCCAGCAGTTGGCAGGGTGGCAGGCCCATACAAAAGAACGTGCACCAGGGGCACAGAGGGGAGCACCGTTAGAGGAAAAACAGTTTGGGAATTAAGGTCATTAATTTTCCACTTTCAAGGGCTGCCACACAGACGGAGATAAAGTCAGCATAAATATTCCGCCAAAGTTTCTCCTGTTTTTCTCCTCTCCCCTTTTTCATCGGCAGCCCATTTATCTCCATGCTGTCAATTAGAGGCAAAAGCAAAGAACTAATTAGGAACTGTGCAATTTTAATTAGCTGTTTTGATAATTAAACTAATTGGTTCCCTTGTGTTTCTGCAATGTGTGCTGAGAACTTTTTTGATATCTGGGCAGCAGATTTCCCATCCGCTGGTTAATTAGTCACTTTTGCATTAAAAAGGAGCCTTCCTTAATAGCCTTAATTTGCAGTTGAAAAGAGAATCTACCATCAATAATTTGTGTAATTGGTAACCGTTTGATTGTAATTTAGAGGCATGGCCGGACAGCTCTGCATGTCTAATTCCTAATGACTAGGATTAAAGTTGGATTAACTGTTTGGGAAAGGGATTCACTCTCCTCTCTCTCCTACCCACCAAATGGCACCTTGTCTTCATTTGATTGGTCATGAAATTCAAATTGACTAGGTGAAGAGCAGGGCTTATACCATTCCTATTACATTCTATATGGTGAGCTTGTCAGGTTACATAAAAAAGATTCCAATAGTTCCTATTTTCCACATACCATCTCAGGAGCGCCACGAGGAAGATAATAAAAAGTGGTTAGAATTTATTATATGATGTGTTAAACCTCTGCTATCAAACCCATTTGTATACAACTCTGAGGGGTACACATTGCAGTGATCAGCCACTAGGAGGAGCAGAACCTTAAGTCTCAGAGTAACAAAGTAAAGTACATCTCACTGTTCAATGAAACTTCATTCATGTAGTAGGCAATGCTTTTCTCTCTGAACATGACATTGCATATTAAACACAGTGTACATTCACAAACAGAAACTGAACGTCTGCATAGAAGTTACAGGCCTAAATATAAAGATGGTGACATTATACAAATCATTTTGTACAAGTACTCACCAAACTGATGTTTGCCACAGTCGCAGAAACATCAGGGGAAACAACACTGATGTTTACAGGTGTCAGCTTAATGCTAGAATGCATTTGAATATTGCTAGAGGCTGGGGAACCTGGACTAAAAGCATATCATTCAACATCTTAACTATCAGGCACCATCTCTATACTTTTCCAGCACAGAGCCCCGTCAGTAGTCTGATTAAAAAGCACCATTCATCCCACTTAGCCAGAATACAATTAAGGGACATGGCTTTAAAAGCCCAGCCCTGAAGCCTCTCCCCATCCCACATAAAAGGAGCACTCTCCACTGAGCCTTGCCTGTAAATATCATGTTTGATATGAGGTTTTAATCTGCTTAGCCATTCTGAACTATAGAATGGGCTCATCCTCTCTCTGAAACCTCTGTCCAATGGCTGTGTGCCTGAGGACGAATAGGAACACAACACTAGTGCGCTATCTGATTAGGTGGGGTTAATTACAGAGCACTGTTTTGTAGTGGCTACATTTGAGAGCCGCCCATAAATAGATGGGCATGGCTAATGCATGCTCAGAAATGAATTTTAATTAACTGTGTATCAGAGAGGCTCACTCAGGGGCTTGTTTGTAGTATGTACTGACCCCGCTGTTGGATGAAGAGTGGGAAAGGGTCTGCACCCAAGACACAGTGAGAGGGGCTGAAGAGTACACCATGGCCTACATGAGCCACGTATCACAGACACACAAAATGTTGTGTCTTTACTCAAAGGTAATGTGGGTAATTTATATTGATGAGAACCTTGATTGAGAGCCACTCTGCAACTTGTCCATGCCTTCATATTATGATGATCTCAGATGGATTGAGACACATGGTCTCTGCAGCTACTCCACTTGTTCAAATGAGGATCAAATACCAGTGACACTTAAATATACATCAAACTACATACTACCACATGATTTCGCATAACATGTAGACCCCAAACCCTGGCTACTGGTGGGGTAATTGTTGTAAATTCACAGCTCCATCCGCTATTACCCACCCCTCACACACACACACACCATTTTCACTCCCTCTCTGAACGGTCTTTATATAGTTTCTTTCCACATTCAAATGTCAAATGGCTATTTGAAATCAAGTCCTGATGATACTGAACCATTCTTTCCCCTTTCATTTCCAGTTTTCTGTGATTGGATTAATTATGTGCCACTCACTTTGCTAGAGGTCAGCAAACATACATTCTCGGTCATAAGTCATCAATCTTTGTAACTCTGGAGATGAAAAGTCAAGCATGTCAGCCAGGAAGCTGGACAGAGAGGGATCAGGCCATTGATTTCAGGGCCAACCCAATCTACCACAGCCTGATGCCCTGAGAACTAAAATTATCCCTATGGGCTATGTACAGTTAGCTTTATACCTTAGATTTGGGGTGCATGATCACATTAGCGTATTTACCTCCACCACAGTTTATACAGATATAATTGTAGCGATACAATAATAATCGTCACAGATGAGGTTCCACTACACGCATCTTACTAAAATGCGATCGAATGCAAATCTTAAGGAGGCCCTTGATGATGAAATAGTTTGAGAATTATTATTAGAATTATTTGATTATAGAGTAGGTAATGATAATGGGCTTAGAGTAGGGTTGGTGCAAGAATGTAACAGAAGGCAAGGACAGACTGAGCAAGCTCACACCACAGACAGCCTGCTGGCTGCTGACGAACAAGCATTATTGTAGCTATACTCCACTCCACTCTCCTAAATGGCTAATCTTTGTTGGATCTCACCCTTAATTGGTTAACAGTCTCCGCAGGGCAAGTGAAAGTGGTGCTATTTAAGGCTCCACCATGAAACAGCAACACTTTCATCTTGGCAATAACAGGCAACAATTATATTACCAGATTCGAAACTGAACCTTCTATCTACCCACTAATCAAAAACGCAGCCCATCTGTTGTGCTTTCTCTTTTGAAACGACTGTTTATTTGCAGCCTGTATGATAACTGTGTCTGGACACTAATTAACTGCTAAATAGACCGCAATTAGATGCTATTTCTATTAAATTCTGCAGGGGGAAAAAGTAAGGAGAAGAAAAACAATAAGCGCATTTTATGTTTACTCCAACTGTACCAGGCATCACTCTGCCTCAATGTCTCTCCCTTCCTCCCTCCCTCTCTCTCTCTCTCTCTCTCTCGCGCGTCCGTGCATCAATACAACCTTACGTGTATGCGCGCTTCCTTGCTCTCTCTATCACTCACATTCAGACGGGCAGGCAGACCCGCGCGCGCGCGCTCGCACACACACACACACGCACGCACACACACACACACACACACACACACACACACACACACACACACACACACACACACACTTTCCCTTAGCTGTGCTTTTGTGTTTTGTCAGAATTAATGAGAAAAGTTCCCTTGCCCTAGGGGTAATTAGTGTCCTTGGAGTTAAATAAGCTAATACTTAGACACCTCTGGCACAAGCAATTATGTTTGTGTATTGAATAATTGATTCAAAGAGGGGGGAAGGGCTGCTAATCAGATCTGAGCATAATGAATTGATTTAATTAACAGGGGAATCCGAGGGTCTCTGGAAACTGCGCGCATTTATTCAGTAGCAGCAGAGGCGAGCGCGGCACATAAACTGGGAGAGAGGCGGCGTGAGTTTGCTTTCAGCAGTTGTCAGATTTGCAATTGGATTTGTTTGAATATAGTTGCTGTTTCGGAGCAAATGAGAACGAGAAAGAGAGAATATTAACAGCGAAGGAGAGCTCAGCCGTTCAGTCTGAGCGTCTGATCCGTCCGTGTACGCACAGTTACAGATAGGCGACACTAGATTTATATCGCTATATTTTCATTGTTTTGTTTTTTTATTCGCATGGAATTTATCAAGAGCAACCAACGCTGTTTGATCGCTCTTTATTTGCATTACAGTTCAGTCCGGATAGGGGGATCTCGCCGCGTATCTCACCGTATTCCGTGTATGAATTATTATTGATAGGAGAAAAAAAAAACGTGCAGACGACAATTCATCTTTCCAGGGTTTTGGTTTATCGAGGCGTAGTCTAGTCAACCGCGCGTTTCAAAGCCATTTCCAGGAGCAGCTCCGAGCAGACCGAGCGGTGCATCCTGCTGGAGCCGAGGACGGATCGCCCGGGGAAGGACTCCTCGTTCCTCAGGACGATGGTGTTGGACAAGGAAGAGGGTGAGTAACATCTCCGACCGTATGATGCTGTAACCTGGGCAGTAACACGGCAAACTACTGACATTTTACACGTTAAGTGTTTCCCGTCGCCCCGGACCCTACGCACCCACAGCCTCTGCTTTATATTGGCTTTTTCAACCCCATTTAGTCACGATCAGGCTCCGTGTTTTCGCCAAGAACCCTGAATACTGTGGCTGCTTTCTCTACCATGAAGTTGAGATGGCACTTGCACAAATAGCCTGCCACTGCCAAACTGCAGTTTAGTTCTGAAAAGAGTTGCATGTTTATCTAGAGCAGATTTGGCGATTTGTAGCGTTTTGATATGTATCCTAACCCAGAGTTTGAGGATATACTCCACAGACGCTGCAGTGCATGTGGATCCTCTTTTCTTTCCTCCTCTAAGTGCTTTTTGCGTCTGTGAAGTTAGCGAGGCAGCCTTTGACATCACCACGATGGGAGATGACAGCAGAGTGCTTTTAACTTGATTGCAAATTATGGATAGCGCCGTGCAACGTTCACTCACTTCCCATCCAAATAGGCCTACTTGCATTACTTATCTATTTCAATGTATTTAGGTTAATGGGTGAGGCAATCTAATTAATTTTAATTTAAATCAAACTCGCCTCTAATGACGTCCCATTTTGGATTAAACTGAGATGTGCAGTGTATTTATCACATTCAGGCCTAAATGGTGCTCAGTGTGTGCATTTCAATATTTTTATATAACATGATGATAATATTCAAATGCAGACTATATATAGATATATAGCTACAGTACTGAAGGCTTTATGTGGTTTGCAATGAAGTTATTCTCTGATGTTTTTTTCTTTTTTTTAAGAGTGTTTTGCTGACCACATGCTGACATGCACAATGATAACCTCCACTAACCTTAAAACACATATTTGTGTTTGTTATTTCTCAAAGTATACGGCAGGCTATACAGGCTTTGCACATTTGAGTTTATCTAGGGTTCCTCCTCCCTCCAAAAGTAATGGATGCATTTGTAACCCATTATTTATGTTTGAAAATGGATATTTCATATCTCTTAGCAGAGCATCCTTTCACTTACACATCTAAAAACCAATAAAAGGATTGCGGCAGAGACATAAATTGCTCTGTCTGGCTGAATCCATGTTGTGCTGCAAATGTACCCAAATTAACTCAACTGTAAATTGTCTCCTTTGGATGTCTGTCTAGCTAAAAGTTCCCTATATGATTCATGATTCAGATTGCTTTTAACAGTTATTGGCTAAGCAATATGGTAAATGTACAAGGTGATGCAAATGGCATTAGTGGGAAAGGATGCACAGGAGCATGTAATGCAGTCAATACTACATTAACTACTGATGCCCAATTACAGAACCAGGGAGAGTGGCTTTTAGGAGCATTAGGACTTGCAGAAAAGCTGAGATCACCTGCTGCTCATTGCCTAAAAGCTTCACCCTTTATTTGCTGGGCCCGACCAGCAGCTCCAGCATTTTGGCCAGGTTGTCAACAGAACTGCTTGGATCTGGTCTCTTTCATTGCGGTGCCTCTTAGCGTTTATTGGCTCTAAAGTTATATGCTTGTCAATTCAACCTTCTTGTCTAATGTATCCACTAAGTGCCTGCACAAATAAACGTGTGCATATGTGGAGAGGGAGGTGTGGATCAGTGTTTTGGGAGGCCACATGGGTGTATGTGTATTACTGTCTGTTTCTCTTGATTGATTCACTATTATGCCCGTGTGTGTTTGTGCGTGCTGCTTAGGTGTTCATATTTCAGTCCTTATGTGGCCCATGAAACAGATCTTCAGTGTGTCTGGTCTCGTGTTTAAAGCCTGCCATACTGGTTGGCAACAAAGTAATGCTGCTGTTTGTTTGGCATACTTTTTTTTTTTTTTTTTTTTACTCTTGACTTCTTTTTGAAAAGTCTGCAACAATTTGTGCAACAAAAGCAATAACCAGAAATTCATATACATGACCCCTTATATCAGCCCCATTGAGAAAATCTGCCTGTTACAAACCGTTTTTCAAAATATCGATCTATATTTTTATATAAGTTTCATGTTGTATGTAGCTACCTGCCATATTATCTGTCCTGTCTGTTACAGGTTACATGCACATCGTAAAGTTATCATCATGCTCTCAGATGATGCAGTCATTAACTTATAATATACACTTTCTGGTAAAGCAGTGAGTCAGAAAGCACGGAGCAGGACTAAAAAGGAATACAGCCACTGCTCTGTGAAATAACCTAATATGCAGGTCATAGTAAGTAATGAATAGCAACAAATGTACCAATTCTGTGTCAACATTTTATTTCACCCTATGATATGAAGGTTCCAATTTGCGTCTAATTTGAGAGGAAAAAGCAACTCAGCCATTTTCTCTCCTTCTTTGCACCAACTGCAGGAGAAGCAAGTGGTCACTGACTGAAGGCATATTTTTGCTGAACATTAACACAACTACAGTATACTGTTTGCAGACCTAAGCAGAAGAAATATCCTACAACTACTGATACATTTCTGGTTACCTTTGCTTGTTAATTTATGACCCTGTTATCATCCTGTCCAGTGAAATTTGTACATTCATAAAGCATGTGATTGAAAAGCAACGCTTCAGATGAATGCAGACTGGTGATCTGTCGGCTGCTGTAATAAAACTTGAGCTTCAGGCTCCGATTTTTATTTTGAAATAATAAGAATTGCTTCATTCTTTACCGGTGTTACCATGGCAATACTGTCTCGTAGCGATATTGATTTAGAAAGTGGACAGTAATATTTCTTTTCTATTATTTGGTTTCTGAGGGTTGATTTCTAATTTCCAGTTGGAGATTACTTTTATATGTTCCTTAAGTCTTTTCACTTTTCCAAAGGAATGCAATTTGCTCCCCTGTATTTGCTATTTTCTCAGCTTATTGGTTTGCTCTTACTTCAAAATTAAACTTGCCCATTTCAAATATTAAAATTACGTCTGGTTTTTGTGCTCTGGGCCCTCGTTTGATATTTCTTAAGTCCCTACAGTTTCTTTTAAAAAGCTTTATTACAGGCACCTGCATCGCCTTTGCAGTACTTTTCCAATTTTGTTGTAAACATAGATAGTCAAAGGGGGCAGTTGTGTGGTGTTTTAAACAGTAAGGAGTGTAAGCTGTGCACAAATGAATATAGGAAATTCTCTTTTTTTTATTAGCATAAACATAACAAAATGGTACCAAAACATACAGTATGAATCTTCTCTGATACAGATTTGATATTAGCATGATCAACACTACGCATTGACATGCAACATGTCAAGGCATTATTTTAAAGCTATTCTCATTATTTAAACACAAAATCCCATGTATACTATTTCAACTGTGAGTGTTCAATTCCGTCTAATCTGTTTCTGATATTACAAATGCAGAATTCTTCACTGGAGACAATTTTGTCTGTCACCACTAAACCTCTAGATCCCTATCAGCCCTGATCGTTTCACATATACGAGTGCTCCAGTTGTGTATCATTTTCCATAATCTTAGTGGAATTCAAAGGGACTGAATTGAGACTTAAGACACGTGTTAGCAAGCGCGCCCACCTGCCTTTGATGTAAATGGCTGCACTCATCAGTGTGGCACACAAACTCAATTATGCACTTAAGAGCATCCCTTTTATTATTGCCAGACACCACATGCTAGCCATGTTATCACACAAATTCTCACGACAAGATCTGTCTACCACATGCATCACAGGGATCGGAAGATCCCTGTTGTCTGACCCTTTTATTGACCCTAAATGAGTTTTTCAATGACATGAAGAATTTCTGGTATATTGTTGAGTCGTGTGTGAGAATAGTGAAGGTTGCAGAGATAAAGATGCCACATTGAAAATGATATGAACAAATAAGAAACTCGAAGCCGCAAGGGCATACGCACATCAGTCCAAATGTTACAATGAAACCTTTTACAAAATCCACAAATCTGCTGACAAGTTGAGATAAATCGTTACTTTAAACCACCTTGGAGAAAACCAATGTCTTATTGCGAGCTCTGAGACAAATGCAGACATGCACAGAAGTAATGTTGATGTTGCACAGGCACAAAGCTATTCTCACTGGCAAAAAAAACACACACAATGTGGCCGGGTTGGCTCAGTGGGTCGAGCAGGTGAACATATACTGAGAGGCTTATGCATTGACACAGAGGTCCAGGGTTCAAGTCTGACCTGGGACAATTTCCTGCATGTCTTCCTCCCCTTTCTCACCTAGCTGTCCTATCAATTAAAGGTGGAAAAGCCCCAAAAAAACCAATAACCTATCCATAGTTGAGCTGGCATAAAAATATTATTATATTTATCAACAACATGTAATCCAGCTTTATTGACAATGAACCACCATATATTGTCAGTTATTCATCTATTTGAACCTGTTGCAAGCATGTGTCACTGCTACTTGTCACTGCAAAGCTGACTCTCTCAAGCTGTTGGATACACTAATGTTGATGTGGAGAAAAAAAAAAGTATTCATACACGATGCCTCTACAAACACACGCCCGAGCACCTACTGCAACATCTCATCAGTTGTTTTCACATAAAGTTATTTATTCATTTGTTTACCTATTGTGCGCTCTCTGTTCTGACTTGTTTGGCATTCTGATGCACTCTGTTAAGCCTACTATTTGCTCTCTGGAAAATAATTTCTCCTTTTATTCTGTCACCATAGGCTTAGTAAAGAAGACGGGGAAGATGGGAAAGGGGAATGACATGCAGCAAACTTCTTGAGATGAGCACATGTCAAAACTACAATGCCACCAGCTATAGTTCTTAGGCAGCTGAGTACAAGTGTCAAAATGCCCAGAAAATGCTACTGAAGAGAAACCTTCATATTCTACCTGCAGTAATAAAACAACATGTCACTTGTTACACTCTAAGGCAACGTAAGCATTTTGTACAGTTAAGCCTCAGTGGAAATCAAACACATATGGCATGAATTACATTTTTGGATAGGATTTTAGACCCAGAAGAAACATGATTGTTTATGTTTATTTTATTATTATGGTGCATTATTCATGCATGAACTGAATCTAAAATCATAATTGCATTGATGTCGTTTAATGCATTCTTGTGTCTTAAAGCAAAAAGATTTACTTTATTTATTATTCATTCAGTGCAGGTCTTGTTTAATCCCTTCTGAAATACTCCATTGATGCATAATTGTTTGAATGAAAGCCAGGGCTGTATACATGTATGTTTGTTTTTGTGTATTGTAGCCTGGCCGATTTATATATTGGGAGAAAGAAACCTGTATTGAGCAATACGGATTCTTTATACTGTATATAATTGTGACTAAGATACATACAGAGCAGGACATTTTACAATTGAAGAATACAGGTGTCAGGTGCTCTCTGGTGGACAAAATAATGTATGTAATGAAGGCTCTGTTTCTACATGACCTCAAACCTACTTTGGCATTTTTAATTGATATATCTGCAGTGAGCCAATAAGCGATTTATTGGTCTAGCTCTAGTGCGTATGTGAGTGTTTGTTCTGATGGGAGTAGGAAGCCACATGTAACCGGTGCAGGATTTTGTGGTGTGGACATGTGTAAAATGTGTTCTATGAAAATTATAGTGTTTTTATAGTGTTTCATCAATTTTTCACAATTAAAGGCAAACATGTGGAACGGTCTGAGAGCAGCAGTTGACAATTTTCACATACGTTCATGTGCTTGTAGGTTGTGTTAATTTAAGGTGTTGATTGGTTTGACTAGCACTAGTCTATGTTGTGGGGTAACCTGCAGAAATACAATACAGTATTGTTGTAACAATATAGTGCAGCTATATGAACTGGCCTGGTGTGTTCTCTCTATAGTGCACACACCAGTCAGTGCCAGCAGGTTTTCTTGCCAATGCCATATTTCCAATTTGCCAATGCCCTGATCGTTGTTGCTGAGTTTTTTCATTTGTTTTTGGCCCTGCCTGTGTGAGTGTGTGGCTCTGAGGATGACAGTGTTGATTGGTCAGTAAAACGCTTTGTTCATGTGGGTGTAAGGAGCAGCACAGCCTCTAGGGGCTGCTAGCGGGGCTTTTATACTTAGAGTCTTGTTTCACTGTAAAAATCTTTCCAACACCACTCTATGATATTCCCATTGCAGTATTCAGTTTTCTGCAGGTTGAGTGTTAAAAAGTACCTTTGGTTTAAGTTAGAGCTTTGTTGCATCATCACACAGAGATATATTATGAGTTTCTTTTCTCATTTCGGATCCATTTTCCAATCTTCTGGGATTGCAGGTTCCCAGTCAGAGGATGAAAATGCCATACAGTGCAATAACACGTAAACTTTACAGCAGTTAAACCATAAGTTGTTTTAATGTTACTGGACAACTGGTATTTTGTTGTCCTATACCTTGCCATTTACATACAATATGTGGTTTTAATCCAACTTAAAATGACCTTTACTTGGCTATTGTTTTGCAAAAAAACAAAATACCACACGCATTTATAAAAGCCTCCTAGCTGTTTTTTAGTACACAGATCCAGAGAAATAGAGGAGGATGGAGTATTTACACTTTCTTAAGATTGTACAGCTATCTTGTTAGTAAATAGAAAAGCCTGGGGTGCCTTCACTTAAATAAGAGCCAACTTACTGGAAATTCATCTCATATTGGATGACCTTCAGTAAATAAAATCTTGAATAGCTAATTAAAATCTGTGATTAAAGGGGGGTAGTTGTTTCCCTCTTAAAACTAGAAGATTAGGTTTGGGATATTGAAGTTGCTGATTTAATCAGTGCTTAACTATGCTAGGCAAATGACAGTCACCATCCACACACACATTCCCACTGAACCAACATTAACTGAAGACCTTGGACCCCGTCACTCTAGTTTAATTGTCATTTGATTTAAGCCAGTAACAATAATGACTCCTTTAGCCAAAAGGCCTGGTCTTTATATGATGAAGTAATATAAAAGTGTTAAAGGAATTCATTAAAAGCAAGCCATCTTCATAATGAAACATCAAACGTCATCTACAATATTTTGCTCTTGGGAGATTTAGGACAGGCTGTTCTACATGAGTTTACCATCCCACCCAATTTTCATGAAGATCTCTTCCCTAACTAAACCCAACCAACCTCCCTCATTATTTAGCCCATCAGGTGTGGGAGTAGGCGCTTGAATGACATTAGAGGCCAGAGCTGCCAAATAACTGCCCCCTGTGGGGAATTTGCATTATTCAAGATTAAAGAGCCTCACACAGTGCACCACAGTATGGTGTTCCTTCTTCCCCTCCATTTTCGACACACTGAGGACCCTGAATGGCACACCTGTCTCCTGGCATATCCTTTGAAATAATATATTTGCAGTAATTGCTGGGGAGTGGGGAGGATTTTGTACATCACTTCCTGACCTCATGAGTGACACAAACTTTAGAGGGCTACATTTAAAATCTCCAAATGCATTTTTAATGTGGACTAAAAGTGTTTGTGCATTATTCTGTTCCGGATGCCGGAAGGTGGCTTTGACAGGTCTAATGGTTTGATTTCTTTAGTTAATGTTTTTTTGCCAGGAATCACAAAGTGGCACACAAGATGCCTTGTCTATCAAAGTTTAAAAGTAGGCTATATAGTTTGAGAATAGATTTGTTTTTTCTTTATTCAATCTCATACTGAATGTCTGTTGAACTCACTCCTAATCTACTGTATGAGGATTGAAAATGAAAATTCATTCACCTTCTTGGTTATTGACAGCTTGCACTTAAATGAAAAATGGTAAAATAGCAGATTTCAAGAACTAAACACCTCAGAGGAACAGCCCAACATGACTATGCCCACATTTGATTGGCTGGATGCAATACCAAATATTTTTGCTGTGTCAACACTCAGACATCCTTCCTCTTTAAGAGCTCTCATGGGTTTATTTGGGGTCTGTTGTCTCTTCTCCTCCTCCTCATTCATTTTACTCCCTGACACTCATTTTCTAGCCCTATCGCACCCTCTCTCACTCCATCTATGTTGTTGACAGCTTACCTTGCAGAGCTCTAATCTCACCCTACTACTGAGCAACCAAGTGTTTCTGCGACTTCTGTAATAATTTGGAAACTCTGCCAGTTTCATGTCTTTAAAAAAAGCCGCAATGAATTTAATTAGAAAGCTGTTGCATATCTCTGTGATACATTTCTTTTAATTAACCCCATGTGAATAAATTAAAAATAATAGGGGGCTGAAAAGTGTGGAAAAAAACACCCTAATGAAGTTTTCCGTTAATTGGGATGGAGTCTGGTGCCAAACCACAGTGAGTAGTGAGCACCAGGAGCTAACAATGCCTTCTGTAAGCCTCAGAAAAGGGCCCAGGGCCTTCATGCTGACTTCAAGTGTAAGAAATGCACCTCTGACGTGATGGAAATGACCGTAGGCTGGGAGAAAAGGCAGTCCTGTTCCAGGCTGCTCTGCTGAGACTCCCCATGCCGCGCTTGAAGCTGGGCCAGTGTTATTGCAGCCCTAATGCGGCTGACTCATTTGGAGCGGATCAGGAGTAATTATGGTTGGGAAAGTGGCTGCCGACCGTGGGGGTCAGGACACTTGTAATATGTGAAAAGAGCAATTATTCCAGGAGACAAAACCCTCCCTTATCCTGGGCAGTGCCAGGGTCAATGCAAGGGACGGCTGGGCTCCGTTTCACCGGGGCTTATTAGCCACAGCAAGCTGCAAAGTTTGAGAGAGTGCATCTTGTTAATGAGCAGTCCCCTCCTCATCCACACCAGCCCTGTCTGCTCTCTCTCCCACTTACTGTGGGTGTTAATTATGTCATAATCATAGCATGCATACAGTCCCAGAAATCACCTCACAGACCCCAGCATTCATACACAACCATCTGGAAATGTAGCATACCGTACAGTAACATAGAAGGCTCTCACAGCGAGCTATACAAAAAAAACACAGTCAGTATGAAATGTAATATTGACTTGGGCCTTGTAAGAAACTACCTAATTTGAGAGAGTGTGTGTCTCCATGTGAGTGTGTGTTCATGCATATCTTTTCTTTTACTCCTTGCATATGCTCCAACTAAGGACAGAAACATGAATCACACAATGAATCAGTGGTGTTTATTTTGCTTATCATTCAGAATACATAAATCAGTCTGCTTTCAACTGGCATGTATTCCAGCTGATGTTATTACCAGATGTCTTGTATTTTGTCTTGGCAATAGAGAAACTTGTCCATGGGCTCAATTACAGCAATGACGGGAGCTGAATGAAAGGGGCTGATTCATGCGCACAATGGCAAGACATCTGCATGAAATCCCCATTAACCTTAGTGGCAGACACCTTGGCCTAGGGACACATTTTATTTGGGATTGTCATAGCCACGGCATTTACAGTGGTGGAGAAAAAGAAGAGTTTGTCCTATATTGTTCTTCCTGTAATTATAGAATATAATTTAGATTTTCAGATTTCTTTAGAGGATTCATTCAGTCATGCAGGGTTGACGTATAGTGGTTTGGGAACTTCATGCTGCAGTTTATAGACGTAGGCCAATAATGTCTGGTTGTGCAGGAGAGCTTTGAATCAAGTGATGATGATGATGATGATGATGATGATGATGATGATGATGATGATGATGATGACAAATGCCCTTGTTTCAGTTAAATGCAATCATTTGGTAATGTAGTATCTAATTTCCCTGAGCATCCCAGTGTGTGTATTCACCACACTGGTGGCTAACACTCTCTTATTTGCTGCAGCTGGGAGTTGGAATTATAGGGGCCCCTGAGAGGAGGCCCACCCAGGGCCAGCTCCATCCTTCTTGAAAGCCCACCTCCCTCCCCATGTGTCAGGAAGGCTGAGTGATTCTCATCAAGATGCTTTACCTCCCCATGAACCAGCAAAGTCTGCATCACACCATGACGTCAGTGTTTTTAATTGATCAAAAGACATTTAAAACACAGAATCAGATGTAACTGTCCCTGCTGCCATTAAGGCTGAGTGCCTGTGAGAGCAGCTGTTCCATTGGGATCATGTGTGTAGTAGTGTAGTGAAGGATACCTCAAATGTGGAGTTACTTTTTCTACAATTGTGTGGTATGCACTTTAAACTAGAACTGAAATGATCCGTCAATAAATTGATTAGTCAATCGATCAACATTAAAATTATTTGGCAACTGCTTTGATGATGATTTGGTGATTAATCAGTTCTCAGATGTTAGCATTAGGCTCGTTCAAGATGAACTGCGCCTCGCCTGTAAAGTGGACGAGGGCAGGCGGCAGCAGCCGGGGGCGGTGACAAAAATTCGCTGTCAAGTCGGACAGTTTCCAGCCGACTCCAGCAGCCTTCAGGCCGAACAGGAAGTCACAGAAACACTGTGGTCCGATTCCAATTTAATAAAATGTTATCAGAGCCATATATCAGCTTGTACACAGTCTCCAGTTGTTTTAATTATGACAGAGTAGCTCTCAAAATGCTCTACATGTGATCTGTTGCTGATTTTAATTAACAACACACTAGATGATCCATAATCTGAACAGATTTAGTCTCTCTGACTTCTAAAGATAACTATCAGCCACACAATATGTGTTCTGTACAGAATAAGCCTTTAAATCAGACAAATAGCAATTAAAATCCCTCCAATTCAAAATCAATAAAAAGTTGATATAAAACGTCATCATGTTGAGTCGATTCTGAATCAATCAGCTGTTAGATCAGCTGAGAGGCCGGCGTTTCCCAGCATGCCCTGGGTCCGCCTGGGTCTTGCAGTCGGTGAAAAGCAACTGCGCTGCCTGCGTCTCAGATCTGTGACCGACTTGATCTCATGAGGTTATCGTTGCCCACGTGTGCATGATGTCAGAGCAAGTCGGGATCAAGTCGGACACAAATCTAACCAGCATGCATTGGGCGGCGATCGTCGGTGATCGATTCTGCGCAGGCCTGGCTCATCTCGAACGAGCCTTTTGTCTGCTTTGTTTTATATCTTTGTAAACTGAATATATTTAGATTTTTACTGTTGGTGGGACAAAACAAGCAATCTGAAGACAGCGCCTTATTGTGATTGGTAGAGCTGCAACGATTAGTTGATTTATCGATTAACAGAAATGCAACTATTTTGATAATTGATGAATCATTTTTGCCATTTGAAAATTTTATATTTTTAGGTTACGGACTGTCAAATAAAACAAGCTAGCTAAATAGACCACCTTTGGCTGCGGGAAATATAACAGTACATTTTCTCTTTTTTACAACATTTATAGAAAAAGTGAATAATTGAAGAATCCAGACAATCAGCAGATTAATCAAGAATGAAAACAATTGCTAACTGCAGCCCTACGTACAGTAAAATATATTTAATAGGAGATAAAGCACAAATACAGAGACAGTATCCCTGGCAGTGTAGAATTTAGCAAGTGATGTGATTTATTATTATGGTTTTTATTATTTCATTTTGCAGTTGATGCCAAGGCAATAACCAATCTTCTTGTAGTTACATTACTGTATGATATGATATGAGATCTTTATTTTGAACGATTCAATATATATACTGTATATAAAATATGCAGTATGACCTACAAGCACCTGCTCACTTGTTAGCCACCAAACATTTTAGTGGTAATGATAAAAAAAAGGGGGCAAATCATCTTTTTTTCACACACTCTGGTCCAGTCTGAGGAAATGTGGATCTTGCCATGTCTATGTAATAATTGCATTTCTCTAATTTCAAACATCTCCTTGAGTGCTGCAAACTGCGTACTTTCTTTTAAAACCTTAAATATATCAAAAAGGTTTAGCAGACTGATGTGATTTTTTGATAGCTGTTAAGACCGAAGTCTAAATGGGTTAACAGAAATTGGATGCTATCTCTATAATAGAAAATACATGCTCTGACAGACAGCTTGGGCTGAGAAAAACTAACTGTACATATTCTTGAAAGATACAATCTTAAAGAAAGTAGATGGATGGTAGAAGGGAGAGATGACAGGCCTTTGCACACTGTACTAATGGCAAATTAAATCTCTCAGGAAGAATATTTGGCAGGGTAAGTGCTGTCTCTCCACTTTGATGGGTAAAATGTATCCCTTGTTGGAGAATGAATTGTGATGTGGAGAGGCATGCTTTTGGTGACATCAAATGACACTGGAAGGTCAGTGGCACTTGTATCTGTTAAATGGATTGGATTAAGTAGAAGCTGCCTCCTAGTCTGCTGCTTTCTTTCATAATGCAGCTTTTCTTTCTGGGAGGTAGCAAGCATGGGAGGTTCTGTTCTACTCCACAGTTTCACATAGCGCCGGGAGTGGTGACAGGTGCAAGAAAATGTCTGGTGGCATTAAGGGAATTGAAAAGACATTTACTTTACACACTCGTTTTTTTTCTGTCACTGCTCTTTGTTTAGTAGGTTTGAGCTAGTGCTTGCCACACTACTATTAAATTTGTTCTTTCTAGAGGCTGCTTTGGTAGAAGACATCAAACTCATGTTTGTTCCGTGCAATGGCTTCAAGAAAGAGGCATCAGTTGAATGTGCATACTGGTTACACGGAAGACATTAGGCATTCCTCCATTGAGACATCTCTCTTACAGCCAGAAGGACTGAGGAGTGTCAGACTCACTGCAAACAGTGTTGTCACTTTGATGATGCTGAGCAGGGTTTTAAACAAAGTGTGCATCCAATAGAGGGGGTGAGCAGCATACAGTAAATCCAGGATAGGTTAAGCTTTGGCCTTTTCAAACATGATGTAAAACACACACATTATATGTTTAAGGAGTGTGTGGCGGGTGGTGGTCTCAACCAATTAGGAGTAGTTCTCTGGAGGTAGAGGAACGACCTTTTTGTATAATTAGTTCTCTTATTTAAAGCAAAGATTTTGAGTAGAATAACTAATTAGGTGTCATAAAAGGCAAATCAACTCCTTTCTTTTTCTTTGCAAAAGCTCTGAAGCACACATACTGTACATACACAGTACACAGGCAGGCAGGCACACACACACACACACACACACACACACACACACAGACACACACACACATACAGGCATTTTCTCTCTCCTCATTAAGGCTGTTTTTAGTTCTGTAGAAGTCTGTCAGGCGAGCACTGTTGGCATACCTGCAGAGAGCTCCCCTAACAAGCCATGAAATGCAGGTAGAAGAGTCCAACGTTAGCCAGTGTGGCTTGAATTTGAAGCTTTTTAGCTTCATTTACACTGAACATTGGTATTTATAGCAGGCTTTGTGATCCTAATGTGCCAGCTTCAAGGGGCCTGTTTTAGAGAGGTAGGGAGGTGAGGGAGCTGGAGGGCAGGCAGAACACTAATTGATGGCTCCCATCACCAGCACCGGACCAATTAGCCTCTCCTTTCCACTTCTGATAAAGAAATAAGACGGCTCAACACCACCAGAGCACTTACTGACATATAAACCAAAGCCATAAATTTGACTAACAAGCTCTCCTATTTCTTTCACCCCTTTTTTAAAAGGGGAAATGCTAATTATATTACATTCATAGCATTATTGATGTGTGGATGGCCAAAAAGTGGAGAGCAAATCTGAATCCAATAAGGTACTTTGTGAGTCAATTTAGGTGTGCCGATATGTGTCTGCACATGTGAGAGAGACAGAAAGAGAGAGAGAAAATATGCTTTCCTATTCCAAAGAAGTCCTTTGAAAAGTGGTATAAGGTTTTTGTGGAGGAGAACGAACTTGACAAGCTCAGCAGAGAAAAACAGTGCTCAGAGTGAAACAGTCCCTTGTTACCAGCCGAGGTTGTTTATCACTGAGCAAACCACCGAAGTTACTGTTAAATGGCAGCTCTAACTACAGAATCACCTCATTCACACTTAACATTACACTCTCATTTGTGCATACTTTTCTGCTAATGAAATGAAAATAAAAACTTTCATCTGGTCTGGAAAAAATGTACCTGTGCACATCTCAAAAGTGCAACAGTGAAACAGTGACATTTCGTATAAAACTTTGTAACTTTAAATGGGCCTTTATAGATACACATACAAAATGCTGGCCTAACCCCCTTTGATGCAGAGTGTCCGATCTTTCTTTTTAGAGAGAGAGAGAGAGAGAGAGAGAGAGAGAGAGAGAGAGAGAGAGAGAGAAATGTGTTTTGAAAGTAGAGTGGCAAGTGGCGTCCACTGTGTGTTCTTTTAGATGGATCAATAGCTCAGTGTGTGAGAGAGTGTCTTAAGAGCTGTTGTCTTGTGCTTTCAGCTGTGGCAGACCTGTTAGTGCTACAGAGGGGAGCTGCGCACCCCTGCCTCTGTACCAGCAGTGGCCTGAGGGGGGCTTTTAGTCCAAACACAAATGTCAACCACACATAGACTATTAGTGTTTAGTGCAGTTATTAAATGGACTTTATTTGTCCTTTAGGAGGCTAAAAGGCGCGCTTAAAGGCGACCTGCGTGACAGCAGGGCAATTTGCGAGTTTGGTAACTTAGGCTCGCTTGTCGCAGACACATGAGTACAGATAAGTGTAAAAGGAGGAAAGGCTGTAATGCTCTGAGTAGGGAACGCTGTGTTTGTGGTTTGCGTGTGTGTGTGTGTGTGTGTGTGTGTGTGAAACACAGAGAGTGAGTGTATGCTAAAAGGCACTTAGGCCATAACATATCTCACTGGGGTCTGGTAGCAACGTTTTTGTGGTCAGAGGCTTTTTAAAAGGTTAATGTTAATCTATACCAAACAAAGCCCATGAGGAGCTTTTACAGCTGTAGACAGTTGAGTGAAATGGGCTTTGATGAAATGGCAGGTAACTAACGTACTACACAGCTCCCTGTAAATACCACTGTAAACAAAATAAACATTGTGTCTTTTATCCTCAGACATATACATGCCCCTTCCTCTGAAACCTGCTGCAAGTGATCATGTTACTTTTGTATTACAGCATGTTCTTAGTGGAACAAGTAAGTCAGGGCTTTGTAGTCCAATGTGACCTGTGTGCCTATCTACATGGAAGAATGTTTTCTTTAATGCATATGAAGCAGGTAGGCAACGTACTGTGGCTAGGCTTAGACGCCTCGAGAAGCAGCCAGCTTATCAAAAAGAGAACATGAAAAGTCACTCGTGTTCCTGGGCCGTAAATCACGCATGGCTGTTTGTCTCCTTATCATTACAGGTGTGCCAATGCTCTCCGTCCAGCCCAAAGGGAAACAGAAGGGGTGTGCTGGCTGCAATCGCAAGATTAAAGACCGCTACCTGCTCAAGGCCCTGGACAAATACTGGCATGAGGACTGTCTCAAATGTGCCTGCTGTGACTGCCGCCTGGGGGAGGTGGGCTCCACCCTCTATACGAAAGCCAACCTCATCCTCTGTCGCAGGGACTACCTGAGGCAAGAAAGACACACAATCACCTCTCTCCACTCAACAACAAACACAAATGCCATGCAATTCAAAAGCTCTGTGACATGAAAGAATCACAAAGGTTGTTGTTTTTTTTTTACCTCCTGGTAACGTTTGCTTTGGTTTCTAAGTGTGTGTTTCAATCACAGCTAAAATCTAAATCATGCAAATATTCCTCAGTGTTAGAACTGCATCACAGCAAAACCTTACATGTAGAGAGTTTGTTGTCATATTCTTTTACAGCATGCATATAGCAGAAAGTCATTTTGGTATGCTCCAACACGAGCATATTGCACTGGCAGAAAAAAAGAACATTTGGGGCATTTTAGGAATTTACTAAAATTCCTGTGCAACCATCAAAACATGAGTCATGCTGTCATGACATTTTTGCATCACTGCATCTAGAATCTATAGTCACATATAAAATAAGCAGTGGGTTACACTTGGTTGTCATTTACAATAGGTTGTTTTAATAAGATACTAACATCTGGCCATCGCAATTGTTGAATTTTGAAGACATTGGGTGCTACTGTATCAAGTGGCTCAACCTATAATAACCTATGCTTCCATCAACATCAAAATCTCACTGCTACCAATAAGCTGTATGCCCATTAAGCAAGTTTAAACCACAACAGGTTTGTTGCTGTGTTTTTCTAAAATATTTGTATCTTTTTATCTTTGTTTGCATCGACACAGAAGAGTTCTGTCGTGGAGTAGACTGGCTCTCTGTTGTACCAGAGCTGTAGGCTGTGAGAAACTTCCCGGCAGGCTTGTTGCTTCATCAGTGTCTTTGGCTCTATACCCCCCCTTCAGATGCCCCTGCCATCTGCTTGTTAAATTAAACATGACCATTTCCTGGGTGTTAAGTCACTTTCCCAATGAGATCCTACCATTTATCTGAGAGGGAATCCCCCAGGGGCCAACTTAGGGATGCCGGTGCCCTAGGCACCCCCCCTCTTAAAACTCCCTGTCCTGCACTGTCCTCCCCCTTTCTCTTTCTCCATTTCCTTCACTGATACTGATACTGATACATATCGCTACCCCACACAGTTAATTATTCTAATTTAAAAACATCCAAAACAGCAGCCATCATTTTGTATCACTTCTAAAAATCCAAACCACATAGAACCTTAATCAACTGGGTTTTCGTCCTACCTCACTCATGGATCTTTATGACATTTTACATACATCTCAGCTCTTTCTCTGACCTGGAAGAAGACCGCAGCCCACTTGAGAGGCGCTTAGGGACGTTACGTTGAGATAGGCCATTACCATCCATCAGTTCCCACCCACAGTTAATGCTTTTAAGATGCAGTGAGAGGTCCACTAAGACCTGATGTTGCCCCCAGAAGGGGCAGATGGTGCAGATGAGGTAATAATAAATGGGCAAATGACCAAGAGAAAGCAAAAATGATGAAGCTCAGAGTTTCACTTGGTAAAATACATCTGCTGAAAGGACAGCAACCACCACCCCCAAGCCATAAGTGCCTAACTGGCACTGTGAAGGGAGAAGGAAAAGCTTTCTCGCACATTAGACCAGCAAGATGTAGAGGTCAGAGACGGGATAAAAAACTGGGAATGACATATGAAATCAAGAGTTAGGCATACTAAAATAAGAATAAAAAGGAAAAAGGAGGAGTGTGCTCCTCTGTTGCCCCGGATTGCCTAATGAAATCCATCCCACTCGCCTGCTCTTCAGCCTGCGACAAATGCAGAACACTTAATGGCTAGAGATGCTTGAGATGAATTCTATTATGGAACAAATTAAAAACCTTGCCTTGCGTGTAGAGAAGAGGCAGTTAAAGAGACCAGATTATTTGAAAGTAGGTGATGCAGTCTCCATTCGGCACCAGTTTCCTTTTCATTCCTTCTTTTCTGTGTAGTAAGACGAAGGCTCCCCTCACCTGCAGTAATAAAGTTAAATCTGTGCACTGAATTAGCCTCCTGCACTTCATTAAAGAAAAGCAGGTGGATCAAACACACTTTGGTTATTTCCCAGTTTGGATCCCTGCCATGCTCACATTAATTATTATAGGAGCTCCATCTGTGGTTGTCCTTCAGTGGCATTAGCAACTTATTGAATCCACTCACGCTTTCCTGAATCTTACACACACAAACACAAAAATACACACATACCTTAAACAGCGTTCCCTCTGCCCTCCAAACCATTGCACCAACAAAAAGTTCAGTTTCTAATATCCCTGACGTTCACATCCCAGTATCAAGGGAGTGTTTTTTATCAACTTGGCCACACTTTTTCATTAGAAATGAGAATAATAGATTAATTAGGCGTTAAGTTTATGTCTGGGGCCCAGGATCGCATGACTTCACCAGAGGGTTGACAATCTAGTCATGGTGTGATCATCAGGACTTGAAGCCTGAAATCATTTAATCCTCTATTTCATATATTAGAGCGGACATAATAGTCACCCACTTATCAAAATGGGGTATAATTAACTGTAAGAGGAAAACGGTTTCAAGATAATGAACATCCATAAGTTATCCACGAACCGGTGAAATAGCAGGGGGAAGATGATAGCTCCATCTGGATGTGACTAGTTTTCAAATCTTCTTCGTTGACTTCTCCTTACTACTTTAGTAAGTAAAGCAATTGCTCTTCCTCACTGGGCAAGATAAATCTGAACAGAAAGGTTTACACTTTCAAAAAGACGCAACTGTTGGGGAGGGTCAGAACATGCCATGCATGCATTAACAGCTTTCCCTTTTATGAAATCTGACTTACTTCGAGCAGGCTGGGAAGTCTCACAGAGCTCAAAGAACAGGTAAAAAAACTTCAAGAGCCACAGCCCAATCTGAGGGAAGCGATACAGAGAGGCAGATGATGCACTGTAGGAGCTTTAAGGGTTTGAAGTTAGCAAAGCAGCAATTGAAAGACCTAAAGAAGGCCCTCTTTTTTCTAAAGAGTGATTGTAATAACTCAATAACAGAGAGAGGAGAGCCCAGCTTCTTTGCATTCCTGCCATACAACTCTGCTACCAACAACCCACATCAGCACACAATGATAGATTTTTAGTGACTAAATAAGAGCTCTTTTAAGGAGTACGGAGTATGGCAGTTCTGCTTTAAATGTTGACGTACTATGAATAGTATTTTAATATATAATTCATGAACATACTGACCTCCAAAGGTCAGTTATGTCAGACTTGCCAGATATTGAATTATTAAGTCTGTCATCCCTCTGTCTCCAATTTGAAGCTTTAGTAAATGGATTAATACCGATCATTAGTGCAGCTTAGATCATATTATATACTTATTATATTAATAGTTGCATTTTCATTTTAAGTTCTTTTCAACAAAATATGAATCATTAATGTTGGTAGCTCATTCGAACGTCTGTAAATAATCAATATGACTTTTCATGTCAGCTCTTACATCCTGTGCCGAACAATTGTAAGAAGCATTACGCAGCAATACATGTTGTCATATAATGCAGCAGTTTCTGAAGTAAATACTACTATTACTAACTCTTAGAGCTGAAACAGTTTGTCAATTAATCAGTTAGCTGATCGACACAAAATTTAATTATTATGATGATCAATTAATAGTATTAAGTCATATTTCCAGCAAAAATATTTTCGAATTTTAGCCTCTCAAATATGCTTTGCTTTGTCATGTATGATAGTAAACTGAATATCATGGACTGTTGGTCGAATAAGACATGACATGACATCAGATGTTGTCACCTTGGGGTGGGGAAATTATAATTTACATTTTTACTATACTACTTTAGTTACCACGTTGCAGCCCTTCTAAATATAATTTACTATAAAAGGGTCATATAATATCTGAACAAAGATGATGAATTTTGACATGAATTCTAAAAATAAATAGCTAGCCTGCTTTCACTTTACACTGGATTATGCCGTTCAGAAATCCTTGCCAGAATGTCTCACAGGTTGTGGGGAGCAATCCAAATCAGTACTTCTAACCCTCTAATCCATTTAAATGAACCACAGAAGTGCCCATTTTAAAAGATGACTTTTGTGCTTCAAACCCTGTTGCAATGTTGATGATTGATCGACAAAACCTGACAGGCTCAGTTTACTATGAGCAGCTCTGAACAATACTCTCATATTTTCCGGAAACTCACCATTCACACTATTCAAATAGAAATGCTAACAAACTTAAAAAAAAAAAAAAAAAAAAAAAAAAACTGTGTTGATGTTGAATTTCTTTTCACTGTCATTTTGAGAAAATTGATTTATTTAATCCAAATGACCAGGGAAATTGAAGTGCATGAGCCACTGCACTCCTACAATACAGGACATGTGTCAGAACAATACGTGGGAATTCGGCAGAAAGTAGTCTATTCAAATAAAAATATCTATTGTAAATTAAATGAATGAATGTTTTTTTTTTTCAAAGGTAATCCACAATTTATAAAGGCACTGTTTCAGTGCTGTGAGGCATATCAAGTTTAAAGAAAAAAACGTGGTTGGAAATCCTTGGCTTGTATAGATGACATTATCCCTATAGATGTTTCAATGGACCTAATGCTTGAATGGCCATAAACAATGTGTATCTATTTTACTTTGTGTCACTTCTTCAATTTTGTGGCAATATGTTTTATTATCTCAGCTGACATCAAATCCCTTGACCTTTACATTTGCCTCTAGATCATGTTTTGGTGTAAAACATTCATTGCTTGCTATATGCAGCTCCACTTCAGCTGTTACTCATGAGACTGCTTCAGCGACGGTTCAACTTTGGTTGCCTTTAGCTTCACAGGAGCAAAAGGAGAAGAGTGTAATGTGTTCGAACAGTTCTCTCAGGCTATAATCTCCTCTTAGCATGAGGAGCCTAATTAAGCCATATGTTTATACCAAGTTATAACCCAGAAACATCAATTGTTGGCTGAAGAACTGTGTAAATGAGACACTTTTTTACAGTCCAACTCTTCATGTTATGGTGAAGATGGAAGATTTTTTTTCTGTGCCAAATATCTGCCTGTGATAGTAAATTACAAAGCAGATAGGGGAATCAGGTTAGCATGGAAGAAGTGGATCTCTTCACGATTTGAAGACTATTTGGAGAGATCAGTGTCATTTAGGAGAACATGCCACGGTCCTGTAGCTTCATTTTTACTGCACTTACACCTAGAAGGTGTGAAGCCTTTCTGTGCTATTGCAGAATACTGTACAGAATAGAGAGAGTGCAGGTCCAGCAGAGTGGAGCAGGTGGAGGTGGAGAGGGTGTTCATCTGGATGTTAATACTGAGGTAAATGCAGTGAAATGCATCCATGTAAATGTCCTAACAAAACAAAGCAAAGTCTAGATGCAGTCTGTAGTGATTTTACAGTTCATCGTTGGTTAAGTTCAAATTCAAATTAGGTAAACACAAACCACACAGACTGATCTCATGAAATGGCGTATGTATGACACGCCAATTCGTATGCCATTATTGGCGTGTTATTAAGACGTATACTCGCTTTTTAGTGTGTTTATCAACGCCGATTGTCCTCCATTGACTTACATTACCTTGCGATTCCGTGTGAATTTACGCCGTAGTGAGTAGTATGAAATGGCGAGAATCCGCATAGGGGAGGTTTGTTGGGTTGGGTTGGGTTGGGTTGGGTTGGGTTTGGTAAAACACAGGACTTTCACCCAGGAGAGTGGGGATCGGGTCCCGCATGTGGCATTTCCTTAAAGCCAACCCCATTTTCTTTTTTTTTTTCCTTTTCCTACACTCAACCGTCGCTTTCTTCTTTTACTAAAGCCAATCCTGTTTTTCTTTTCCTAAACCCAACCGTAGCTTTGATGGTTACGCTGAAAATGCGTACAGATAACACGCCATTTGGCTTAAGAAAGTTGGCGTGTATGTTGACGCGAAGTCATGATACCACAATTGTCCGTCCACTTAATACCAGCCTAATCGCTTCATTTTAGTATCTTATAGTTGTGTTTCGGGTTTTATTTACATACAAGCCTATAGATTAGGTTAGATTCAACTTTATTGTCATGGTGCAGAGTACAAGTACAAAGACCACAAAATGCTATATTCAATACACGTTCATTTCCACTACTACAACCTTGCTTGTGGCTCTTGAAAAACCTGCGCTGTGTTTACGCCTCATTATGGGGACTACTACTTAGTGTGATGATGTTGTCACCGTTATCAAACTGGGGGTGTGGAGTTTGAAAGATGTGGGTGTTTACCAGGGAGGGTGGGGCTTTTTGTTATAGATTTGTAGTCTCCAAGGTTATTTTCTCAGACTTGACAAAGCCTCTACAGAGCCACAGAAGACAACATTATACAACTGCTTTTACAAGCTGAGTAGTAATCAACATAACAAGTACATCTAATTTGATGTGTAATATTGGTAGACCTTTAAAATGTCTCAACCTTTTTCAAAAACAAGGGAGGGTACAGAACTAATCCAATCTGTTTCTTTTTGCTGAAAGCCTTTAGTATATTTGCAAAGCAAATGGAAAGGTGTTTTAGTAGTATTGTTTTTATTCTTCCAGCTTTATAAAAATAAGTCTTAAAAGTCAATCAAAGTAGCCTGTATTTCTGATAGTCTAGTTACAATGCAGCACAGGAGCTGGGGTTGCAAACAGCTCTGCAGAAAGGTGATTAAAAAAACATATTTGTGTTGCATAATAAAGGGGAAAAGATGTTATAGCCACAGTAGTTAAATCATAGGTTTGTAGAGAATATAGATGTAGCTGACAGGTAAAAACTAGCCACAGGTGTCGCACGCTGCCTTCAGTGAAGTGTCAGCAGCAAGCTGGGCTTCCCCACCAGGCGTCTTCACAACCTGTATGTATCAAGTCAGCACCATGTCCACAGCCCAGCGGGGTGTAATGGAGAAGGGTTAGAATAATCATACGAGCTGTTATAGGTGTGTGCATGTCAGACTCTGTAAGTGGCCGAGGCTCTCTAGGCTCTCTTATAACGTCGGCTCCCTGAGGGAGAGCAATAGACATCAGTGTGTGACCCTTCAGTCCAGTATAAAGCTCAGGTGTGGTGTTAAACATAGAGCAGATCCTGTCACTCGACTGTCATGATGACACAGGAGGTGTGAGGCAGTGGCTTGAATCTTAATGGGACAATGTTTTTGTGAATTGTAAGCAAAAGGGGAAATAATTAGCATTCATTACATCATGTTACAAAACCAAGAAATCAGGCCAGGAAAACCTATATACTGTAATGGAAACGAGGAGTACTGGAGCACTGATATTCAGTCAATTTTTGGATCAATACTAAATGTGTGAGAATTTTCTAATGTTTAAAAAATAAAAAAATAGTTTAAAAAAAACGTGTCTCTGTGGGAAAAAAAACAACAACATCTTGTGTTACAGAGTGCCCCGTTGGTGGCAGATGTGCACTGTATGAGAACACGCAGTGTTTTACTAAAACAGTTGTAAAAATGTCTGTTTAACGCCATGTGAATCCCTCTCATGGAACATAACAGCCTCTCTCCCTCCGTTTCTGTCTCTCCGGCTCCTCTGGGGCAGTGGCCCCTAATTAGAAGCAGGGCTGCTGGAAAGACGTTTTCTTTAACAAGGTGAAAGCAATTGAATGGGACTAGCAGAAGCAGAATATCAACACTGTGACTCTTCTGTCTGAGCTCCTACAAGTTTGGGGGAAAAGTGTTTAACAATCTGTTTGAATGGCAATCTGCTGTTGCCTTATCCCCTCTTGCAAAGCTGTGAACGGTCCTACACTGCCGAATATATAAATCTATCTGGGCTTCCGAATATCCAAATTAAAGGAACACTCCGACTTATTGGGAATTTAGCTTATTCACCATAACCCCCAGAGTTAGACAAATCGATACATACCCTTCTCATCTCCGTGTGTGCTGTAATGCTGTCTGACGGCTCCAGCGGCATCAGGCCAGCACAGAACATGCAGGTGAACGGTTCCAGTAATCCTACTGCTTCGAATAAGTGACAAAATAATGCCAACATGTTCCTATTTACGTGTTGTGATTTATAGAGTCACAGCATGTACAAAAAACAAAGTAACATGAGACACAGCCGTCTTCTAACTGTAAACAAACCGGGAACTATATTCTCAAGTGGAAGAATATAGTACTTGGGCGGAGTGATATGCTCGCAGCAAGCCTGTCTGAGAATATAGTTCCCGGTTTGTTTACTGTTAGAAGATGGCTGTGTCTCATGTTACGTTGTTTTTTGTACACGCTGTGACTATACAAATCACAACATGTAAATAGGAACATGTTGGCGTTATTTTGTCACTTTTGTCACAATTGGGAGTAGTAGGCCAGCTGGAACCAGTTACCTGCAGGATCTGTGCTGGTCTAAGCTAATGCTGGAACCGTCAGGCAGCGTTACAGCACGCACGGAGATGAGAAGGGTATGTATCGACTTGTCTTACTCTGGGGGTTACGGTGAATAAGCTAAATTCCCAATAAGTCGGCGTGTTCCTTTAAACATAGGGGCAGGCGCTTGGAAAAATGTAAATGCAAATGTAACTTGGAAAAGCATTTGAGGTTCCTTTAGTTTGAGGAGAAAAGAGATCGACACCAGTGCCTACTTGCTGGGTTTGTGACCTTTATCATTTGGCTCCTATCGATTAAGCCTAAACCGGCAGCAGCGAGGTTTGAGCAGTGAGTCTGTTCACTGTGAAACATTTAGTTAACTCTTCAAGGTTACATCTCCCATCACTGTCTCAGGCTCCTCTTTGAATAGAAGAGGGAGGCAGAGAAAGAGAGAGAACAGATTGAGCCTGAATCCTTGTGACAGAAATCTTTTTAACTTATGACTAAATTATAGAACGCAGCGTCTTGTGTAAAAATCCAGCTGGCTTTGGTTGGAGATAGACTCATTAGGTATTTTAGCTATGAAAGAAGAAAACTTTCAACAATTCAAATGGTTTGCTTCAGACTTGTTCTCATTGCGTTTGTAACGTGCAAGAGGGGACATTCTTTGAAGAAGGAGATTAAAACCATGTGATCATTTTAATTAGATCATTAGCCAAGAATTAAGATCTATGTTTGTAACTCTCATTAACAAAAATACCAAGTGGGTGCCAAGAAAGCTTTGTGCATTATATTCAACGTGTTTCAATTTTGCCCTCTTTTTCCTCCCATTGCAGCATTTTTCTGCTATTGTTCTTGCCGTCAGTACCTTTTTTTTTGCTTTTTTATTGCATCAAGGTAAAGGGAAGGTGGGTTAATCTCTATCTGTGCTCTCTGTCTTTCAGGCTCTTTGGTACAACGGGGAACTGTGCAGCCTGCAGTAAACTGATCCCAGCCTTTGAAATGGTGATGAGAGCCAGAGATAATGTTTATCATTTGGACTGTTTTGCCTGTCAGCTTTGTAACCAGAGGTAAGAACGGGGACTATAACTGAACAACAACATCGCCTTTTAAAAAAAAAAAAAAAACATCAATGGGGTGTTAAAATGGCCAATAGTCTAAATATTAGAAGATGTTGAAAAGGCTCTCTTAAGGTCTTATTATATTATTACATACCACTGAACAACTGAAAAAACTAAGTTGTGGATTGTCTTCCTGTGTTGTAAAAATAAAAGGTTGCTGTATTGCATTTGTAATGCTCTGCTAATTTCCTATTGTGACACACCAGCAGCTTGTCCTTTTTTTGTTGGCTAGCCCTGTACATGTTTCAAGCCACAGGGATGTAAAATTAGCTTTTGCTCTTATGCGTGCAAGGAGGTATAGGAACTACAACCTCCAGAGGTGTATTGCTGGAGAACGGACACAGGTGTGAAATGGTGTTTCCTTAGGATCTATTATGAAATTGGAGAGAGCACAAAGCCTATGGTATGATACACATAGAATATGACATACCCAAATATTGCTTTTCCCCATTAATATACTGTCAGTAATGGCACCACTCTGGGAGCAGAACGTCCTTTGCATGCTTGTCAGGGGTGCTGTGACCCTGTTCCTCCACACAGCAAAAGCCCATTAACCTTCTGCAGGCCAGATTCAGTTACCATAGTGAACACCTGCTGTAAGGGAATTATGACTGCAGTCTCTCTTCTCAGCTGGCAGACATGAAGCCATGTCTCATCTGGCACAGTATTGGCCGTGACTGTTTTACCAGCCTGGCTCATTACTATAGCCAAGCTAGCTCGGCTATATTCTTATCTTCACTGTCCTTCAGTCACATTATGGAGCTGTCTCCACTGTGTCACACAAACAAACAGTGGCACACAGAAGAACATCAGTAGGGCAGGCTGTTACGTGTTATTTCCCCTCTTCAATTGACTCTGATACTTCAGAGGAAAAAACATTCTCAAGCACTGGTTCCAAACTGGTGTGTGAAAAAGCTAACCCAATGGCAGAGTTTGATTGGAAACTCCTGTGGTGCCACTGCCTTTTTGCAAGGGCCAGGGAGTTGGCCTTCCTTTCATCGGATGCCAGGGCTCGTGTCTGTTTGCTTTGAAATGATAGGGTTTTAATCCACTTTTATTTGAAGCCACACATTTATGATGACCATCAAAACAGGCTTTGACGAGGCACAGTGTCAGCGTGCGTCGCGTAGAACATCTCGACCAAATGTGTGCAATCAAACTGAATCATCATTAGGCCTACCTGCAGTGCCAGTCAACACACACACACACACACACACACACACACACACACACACACACACACACACACACACACACACACACACACACACACACACACACACACACACACACACACACACGTCACAATTCCAACAGTAATCGTATTTGTGTTTTTAACAGTACTGCCTTTGTTTGTTTTTCTCTGCCAACAGGTTTTGCGTGGGGGACAAGTTTTTCCTAAAAAACAACATGATTTTGTGTCAAATGGACTATGAGGAGGGCCAGCTGAATGGGAGCTTTGAGACACAGGTTCAATAGTTGGAACCTTGTGGCAGCAACAATCGGCTCCACACTTTACACACAAGATGGATGTTCTGCTGCACTTGGAAAAGACAAGCGTCTGTCTGCTTGCCTGCAATACTTTTTAAGACCCCTTTATCAGTCCCTAAGGACTCTATTGTAAATGTTCAACTTTTTGCCCCTCCCACACCCCAACACTGAGCAGTTACAAATTTTGATGTACAGTTGTGCCTGCTTAGCTGAGCACTGTATTGCTTGTATGTTTTGTGAAATTTGTTTCTGGTTGGTTTTATTTTCCTTTTAGAAATGGTTCATTGGAGGGTATGTACAGTCTGTTTTCTCTGTATATATAAACTGGAACATTTATTTTATGAAATGTAATGCAATTTTATTACTAGTGTGAATTAAAGATTCTTAAATGTTCATAGTGAGTTTTTTCTCTTGTACCAAAACCAAAGTTGTCGGAGGAGGTTGGCCCAGGTGCCGATATGTAATTATGTCTCCAAAAAAACGGCAAAGCTATAAAAAGCTTTGCAAGAGATAATATATTTGAAGTCCTTCTTCGCAACATGATGCAACAAAACAAGTTTTATTACATTTTACACAGTTCTGATGGAATTAGAAATGCTGTTTAAAATGAACTACGTAAGATTTTATTTGGAATAAAAGAATGCTTCTTCAAACCGTGTTGTTGTGAGCGTGCAGGTGTCATGAAAGGGAGTGAGTTAAGCTCAGCTGCTCTCCGTGATTCATGCTTCACTAATTGCCATCTGATTATAAGGGTGAATTGGCCTGGAAATTAAATGCAAAAGCAAATAAATTAGAGAGAAAATAAATGCTCATTGAGTTTGAGCTCATTCACACTCATCAGCAACAGAGGTGCAGAGCTGTATTAAAAAGTACTCTTCCCAGAAGACTTTTGTTAATGGAGCTGTGTCACACTGTCGGTTGATCTGATGAGGTTATTTCTGATACACAAACCAACATACAAAGTCTGGTGGAGCTGTCAGATATTCAGCAGATCCTTCAAGTGGTAATTCATGTCAATGACTTTGCTTATTACAAGTAGTTAATCAAGTTGTTCTTTTTGGACATTTGCAACTTGATCTCTAAATTCGAAAAAAAAAATGATACTGGGTAAGAATACTTTGAAGATCATTGGCTGCTAATAACACAATGTAGGTGATAAAACACCTTTATATATATTATAGGCAGCTCACTGCATACCTGTGATTTTAAAAATATAATCAGATCTGATTAACTTTAATAGACTAAACATGCAAAACAGGTTTATGACTGCAGGGTGACACAAGTGTGCTGCATTCTTTATAAGACCCGTTTGGATTTATTTTTTGAGCCAATTTATTATTTATTTTATTATTTGTTATAGGGCTATACAAGTATTTTCAGTATTGATTAATCTACTGTTTACGTTTTTGATTCATCGTTTAAGCCTACAATGTGACACTCAAAACCCCCAAATTCTTCATTTACAACGATGTAAAACAGAGAAAAGGGGAAAATCTACATAACGGAAGAGTGGGAACTAGTCAAGGTTTGTCAATTTTCTTTGAAAAATGACTGAAATGATTAATACATTCTCAAAATAGTTGCTTAAAAAAAAAAATGTTTTTTATTGATCGACTGCACGATAAATCGACAAATTGTTTTACATTCAGCTCATTAAATTTAGCGTTTTAGGGCCACTTTGAGTCAATTTAACCCTAATTTGGGTTGATTTAAATGAATTCTGCTATGTTAAAAGCTCCATACTGTCATGTTACTATTAGCAAAACGTTAAACAACCATGTTTCTTAAATGGTGAAACAATGAAAACCAATTAAGAGTGAACAAACATTCTTTCAGAGAAAATAACCTAAGCAAATGGGCATGGCTTAGAAAAATAAATAGCTGTTAGATCATAGTTCAAGTTCAGTAACAGGTAATATGCCATACATTAGTCTGGACAGTGGTTTCTAACCTTTAATTTCCCCCTGGTAGATTTGACGTCACATGTTACCAGACCTCATACTTTATGTGACATGTTAGACCCAGCAACCAAAAAGGCATGCAGTTAGTCATCTTAACTTCACTTTGTTTCAATGTTATTTTATAAAGTGGCTGGAAAGCCTGTATGATACCCGGCTCTCACACCAATGCATGTGTGTAATGCATGCCTCAAACCTGTGCTAAAAAAACACATCATGTCTACCTGCATAAATGCTTAGAGGGCAACTATTATATAGCATTTTCAGGATAATGCTTGTATTTTCTGTTTGTACTAGAACATGTTTACTTTATTTTTCTCATACTGCCCATGGCTGCTGCACCTGTATTCACCCTCTGTATGAGACGCTCTGTAGGAGCGCCTGTCTTTTTAAGCCCCCCTCTCGTCAAATCCCAGTCTGCTCTGATTGGCCCCACAGCCTCTGCTGTTGTTTCACTAGTTGAAGCTGGAGATACTGCAACGGAGTATATATCAGGATTTTGTACAGTAGAAAATCCCCAATAAAGGCTTCTAAACCAAATACTACACAACCTGACATGTCCCAACAGTAAAGTGACCCAAAATTGTGGAGAAACGACCAGCATTGGCTGCCAAGATTACAGCTATCTCGCATTAGCATGCAGCTACTTAGCATGCAGCTACAAAGATAAAGTCTTCTGAAACAAATACTACCCAATCGGAGACAAGACATGTTTCAGCAGTAATGTGAACTGAAATTGGATCTAATTTAACAAATTGGCAGCCAAGATGACATCTTTTACTGCCGTTAGCATGTAGCTACTTTAGCTAGCAGTGGACACTAATAAAATATAGCAGCACTTTCTACAGTCAAAAATAGCAGATAATGGCGTTTAAACCAAATACTACATAACCGGAAATGTTTCAGGAGTAATGTGACCCAGAATTGGGGAGAATTTAACAACGCTGGCAGCCAAGATTACATATTTTACTGCCGTTAGCATGTAGCTACATGTGACAATGTTAAAGGAGAACTCCGGCCAATTTTTATGTTAATCTTGATCGCTATAAATATGCTAGTACAGTCGATAGAAAAAAAAAAACGAGCCAAATCTGTGCTAGTAACATGGATCTGCTGCAGCTACATGTAGAGCTCCAACTTTGCTAAAACGGCAGTTGTGGGGGCATGATCTAAAGAGTGCCTTTGTGCCTCTTAACAGACACAAAATACAATTCAAATGTCTGTGCAACATGAAGAGGGCCCTTACATGACAACAAGATGCGTTTTCAACTCAGACATACTGTTGGTGGCTAGCTCGCCCTGCTAGCTGCTGTCTGGCTGTCAGTGTATTCAGCCAGGCGTAGGGAGTAATCAACACGCAGCAGTTCCGTGTGTAGTTGTAGCTCATCTATTCTGTGGGTGATCGATCTGGCGTTGGTGAGTAGGAGGCTTGGCATTGGCGATCTGTGTGATAGTTCCCTTAGCCGGGCTAGCAGGCCCGCCTGGCATCCTTGCTTCTCCCTGCCTTCCTCGCCTCCCACTCGGTGAAAATTGTAGTTTCTCTCGCCCTCAAAATGGGTTATTGAGCACTGTAATGGTTATGACTACGTAAGGCTTGTGACAACTAGAACGCTCCTCCTAAAGACAACTGATAAAGAAAAGAGATAACAAACTGCAGGAAGTAAAATATGCAGCCGAAAACGGTAATCGAGCAGCAGAAAGAAAGTTTGAAATGAGGGAGAAACTTATGAGGGAGACTGGCGAAAAGGTGACTCTTACTGCAATGAAGAAAACAAAGAAAGCTAATCGGCTAATCGTGGGCTGAAAGCAAGACGGCCAGAGCTGGAGGAACAAGTCGGGAGGGGCTCGTTCACGGTGCAGTTACGTCTCCACGCCTTTTAATACATCCATGCTCCACGCCCTGGTAGCTAGTTGTTCTGTGTGCTATTGTATAGTTCAATAACTGTTAATGTGTTACGTTAACATACCGGACACCTACCGTATTCAGCGTATTGTTCTGTGTGCTATTGTGTAGTTGAATAACTCTTGTATTTATATTCTAAATAAATGCGACTTATAGTCTGGTGCGACTTATATATGTTTTTTTCCTCTTCATGACGCATTTTTTGACTGATGCGACTTATACTCCGGAGCGACTTATAGTCCAAAAAATACGGTACATGGAAACGGTCCAAATGATGTCTGTGGCTTGCACAGTGATAGCAGAGAAGGCTAGCTGTAGTCTCACGCTGAAGTCCCATGGAAATTCAGTTGTAGCAGGAAAAGGTAAACAGTAGTGAAGATCGTAGGTGTTCACAAGGGAAGAAGCTTGGAGTAAGAATAACTGTCCTCTGGACGACATAGCCAGAACAGCAAGCGCTCAGCGGATTGTTGTCGGCCGCAGCAGGTGACGAAGGCGAGGAGAAGCAAGGATGCCAGGCGGGCCTGCTAGCCCGGCTAAGGGAACTATCACACAGATCGCCAGTGCCAAGCCTCCTACTCACCAATGCCAGATCGATCACCCCCAAAATGGATGAGCTACAACTACACACGGAACTGATGCGTGTTGATTATCACCAAAGCCTGGCTGAATACACTGACGGCAGCTAGCAGCTAGCAGGGCGAGCTAGCTGCCAACAGGATGTCTGAGTTGAAAACACATCTTGTTATCTCATAGGGGCCCTGTTCATGTTGCACAGACATTTGAAGGCGGCGCTACTCTGTATTTTTGCCCAAGAAAATGAAAACCGGCAGCTGATTGGACAAAAGCGTCACATAGGTTTGTTTTCTCCGGAAATTCAAACCCAGACTGTCATGGCGGCTCATTCAGAATATGATCTCATATTGTACTAAAAACATTTTAAGCGAGAAAAAGGCCATGCAGTTGCTGAATCTGTCTTCATTTCAGCTCAACAAAGATTTTCGTCAGATTTTGAGAGACTCTATCCGCTTGCCATTTCCGGGTGAGTCCCGACTGCCCTGCCTCCGACTGAACATGTCAGGTCGGCCAAAATGAACGCCGACAGCACCCCAGACTGACGACGGCACGGGACACACCGAACAGACTCGAGTCACTGACCTTGCCAGACTGTCCAACGGCTGATTATCGGCCCTGTGTGTCCCGGCCATTAAGAGGCACAAAGGCCACGTTTAACATAAAAAACTTGATGTTATAACATTGTAGATATGATAAAAAATAAGGGGAAAGCATAATATGTCCACTTTAATGAATCATACAGACATAACTTGGAACACAGCATGCTGAATATGGCTCAGCTCAGGAGTATGGAAAAGGTCTACAACAATGACCGAATAGTCATAAACATATAAACGTAACCATATATATATATATATATATATATATATCCATTGAGTCAACTATTTAATCACATGATTGTCCATAGTTAACTTGCGATCAATCACAAATTAATTCATTTTTCATCTTTTCTATACTTTAAAGGGATATTTTTCAAGTTTTTAATGCTGAAGTTGAATTTGAGACTTGATGTACTCGGGTGGTAACAAAATTCACATTGCGGCTAGCCAGATGGTGGATGGCGGGTTTGGTGATCCCCTGGATGTTATCACGGAGCACTTTACAGTTGTCCACAATGTTACTGCTGCATCGCTTCCTACTTCCAAAAATACAGCGCGACCCGAGGCCCAAAACACAGAACGTGTAAAAAATTGTGTAGTTAATAGGAATTTAGCGTTTATAAATCAGCATTTTTAACTGGTCACAAAACACCTTTCAGGTCTCTTTAACACAATGAATAATGATGGTCCTGCGATAAGTCCGTTATTATTGCGTTCATTTTGACAGCCCTAATAATTCTTTTATAAATATTATAAAAATGTTTGCCACTACGGGTCTTTTAATAAAAACAACAGAAGACGCAGTTTGGTGACGTCATGGAGGGGCTGCGGGCCGAGCTGCTGCTAGCGTTTGCTCAGCTTGTTTCTCTGATATCTTAAGATCCAGATGCCCATGACTAAAATCCTTCATACTGTTAAAATATCAAGTTAAAAACAACCAAGATCTAAAAAGTGTATCTAAATATGTGGCTTAAAACTGGATAGAAAGTCAATTTATGACAGCTTTTGGCAGACAACCAAAACGCTGACACGTGCGCAAAGGGGATATGACACCATTGACAGGCAACCAAATGTAAAGGCAATGGACCGTTGCCTTGAATAAAATTACAGATTTCTCTGGGTTAACATATTTTTGTAAACATTTCGGAAAATGTAAGCACACAACTCAACAAAATATTTAACGTAGGTCTAGTCGTTTGAAGCCATTCCATGTGTCAAACCTCCACTGCCTTAATACCTATTATTATTATTATTCAACACAGTATGCTTCTTCCTTTTTTGTGAAAGTGGGTAAACTTCAGATTTCAACCCATGTGTGACATTCTGTAGACACTTTTCTTCTGGCAGGACACAGAACAGCAATATAATTTGCTAACACATAAATCAAGTGTGCAAAGAGCATTAATTACAAATTCATTAAAAATTCAGACTCACCGGCAGGTGTGCAAATAAAGGATTAGGTAGACATCAATTAAACCACATAAGAGAGTATTTTAATTGCAATTCCTGGATTGATTTACAGAGGGAAACAATCAGGCTCCGTGCATAATGGCTGATTGCTCATTTTCCCGAAAAATAATGAGGAAAAAACCTCACCAGGTAACACTGTCCCCTGCTGTAAATTCATACACACATATAGATTCAGAGGTGTGTGTTCTGTCATGCACAGACACATGTAGGCATACAGTATATACAAGTCTACACAAACACAATTTTTAATTCTAACCATATAATAAAAAACATGCAAATGAAGAATAAGATACGAACAAACAGACATGAACCCAGAAAATTACTAAACATGACACACGCAGGCATTGTCACATACAAAAATACACATGCACTGCAGCTTGGCATTCCCATCTGCTTGTTTTAGTGGAGACGTTCTTAAGCACCAAATGTTGTGCTGTTATGACTCAAGTTTGTGAATTCTCCAACCTACTCTGTGTTCCTGATTACTGCATTATGGCATCTGCTTAATTAGCTTGGCTTGTGTCATATGTTGCACACGAGGGGGTGTTAAAAAGTGCCCTTCCCTCTTGCTCATTATCTGCCTCGATTCATGTGATGTATAATCTCTCCTGACAGACATTCATATTGACATAGGGACAGCTGTCAGCAGAGCATGATCATAAAGGGTGCACATAGAATAAAAACCACAAGGAAGGCAGATAAGTGGAAAGGCTGCCAAATATCTAAGTGAAACTACTGATTATGTGTTTCACTCTGGATCCATCAACACTGCAACAGTTGCACTGAATTTAATTTTATGGATGAGAGTTTTTTGGGAGAAGGAACTGATAGTAGGCCGTGCATTTTGATTACTACAGGTAATATTCAAAGTAGACTCCTGCCAGTGTATTTTCTAAACTCTTGGCAAGGAATCAACCTCATTATTGCCATGTGGGAAATTCTAATCATTATCTATTCTGCTCTGGACAATCATTTCCATCCCAAAACACACTACTTTCTTCATGGGACAGAGAGTTTGTATATTAGAAATGCCCCTTCTTAACAAGTCAAAGTATCACAATCTATTATTTATGTAAAAAAAAAAACATGACAAAAATGTAACAATATTACAATAATGTACCCCAATAGGGTTGTTGTACCAGTTGGACCTTTAAGAGATTTTATTGCCATGATACAACCCTATAGCAACAGAACATTGAGTCAAAGACTCTGAAAACAATGTTTTGTAAAATTCAATGCCAAAGTTTTAACATTTTTTGTACAATATTTGCCCATGGCAACTACAATATGGTTAAGTCAAGGAAAGAAATCAGGGTATGGCCAATTAACTATGGTTGAGATATGGTTAAGGTTAGGCAACTTAACGGCTTGTTTAATGTTATGGAACAGCTGTTATGTTAAAAAAAAAAGAGAAAACATTAATTGCAGGTCTGCAATGGGTTCTGATCTTCTGCATCAGAGTTTTGGATAGGTTACATGCCAGACACCAGTCCACCACACCAATCGCCACACCCTTACTTTCTGCTTTGCTACAATACAAAAGGATACAGGGCTCGACATTAACTTTTTGAGGCACTTGTCCATTTACATTTCACTTGTCCATGCACAAAAGTCACTTGTCCAGGTAAAGATTTATCATTTTAATTATTTTGTTGTGTGTTTTGCTAATGCAGAATTCGAACAAACTATTGAAAGCATCCAAACACTATCAACATTAATAAAGTTGAAACAGTTGAAACAAACGTGTCCCAACAATAGATTTCCCCTTCAATAAGAAAAAAGGATCTCCAGACTCCATAAAACAAAGTACTATGTTTCACGCCACTAAGGTTTTACAATAACTGACGGACAAACGAGCAGTAGTAGAGTAGTAATGTCACAAGGCAGAGAGCCAGTCGCTAAATGAGTCAAATTAACTTCATGCTTCATCCACACAAAGCACACTGCTATCGCCACGAGTGATAGCTTTATTCGGCTCGTTTTCTGTGAACGATGTGGCGACGGGGTAATGGTAAGGCGGAGTTAGCAAGCTAACGTTAGCTAACTAACACCGGCTGGTTGGCTTGGTGATTCCGCCGTGCTTTTATGCTGAACAGCTAGCTAGTGGTCCGTCCGACGTTAGCAGTCCACTGATCCACTGCCGCTGGGTCTAATGTTAGAGGTCCGCTATCCCACTGCCGCTGGGTCTAACGTTAGCGGTCCACTGCCCCGGATTGTGGGGAAAATTATTTATTTGTTTCAAATTGGTAACATAGACGTAATGAGTGGCACATAACATGAAGTAACATGGCATTTTATTTTGTTTTATTGGAGTTTTAACTTGTCCAGTGTGGCAAATATCTCTTCCACTTGCCCGGACAAGCAGACAAGCCTTAATGTCGAGCCCTGGGATACACTACATCCTGCATTGGCAATGGAAAAAAATCACGACCTACAAATTTGCCCGATATAACATATTTCCTGGAATACTGGGCTGCATGTTCACCATTTTGGTTCAGCATGTTAGCAAGTTAACATTTGCTAATTAGCACTAAACACAGTACCGCTGAGGCTGATGGGAATTTCATTAATTTTGCAGGTTGACGTTGACCAGATGATGGTTCTTACAATTCATCCTCTGGGGACCAAATTTCACAGCAAACCATCAGATAGTCAAGATATTTCAATAAAGTCAGCAGGATATATCCTGTGGGAACCGTGAATGTCTTTACCAAATTTTGTGCTAATCCATTAAGTAAATATTGAGATCTATAATAACATAAGGAAAAACTTTGACCTGAGGAAATGTCAGAGGATCACCAAAATAGTTAGAATGTATTCTTGAATATCAGAAAAAGTCAGTGTTCATTAAAGTGAGCAGTATTCATCTAGCCTGACAAGCCAGACCCACATCAAGATGTTGGGTCTGGGAACTCACCATTGGCAGGGCTCAATCGAGGGGCGGGATAAACATTTGTCTTTCAAATTCCTTCTGCACGCAATAGGATAGCGCTACAACCAACCAGAGCAACGAAGAAGGAAGCAGAGCTAGTTGATAGATTAAACTTTTGCCATATCCGGTCAGCAAAACTCTGAACACATCTTCCTTTTGTAAGAATGACTTCATTTCTATTCTCAAAGAAAAACTTAACTCCAGTTTGGCTTTTCCAACTCGCAAGCCAACGGAGAGTTGCTAGACCCCCTGGCTGCAAATTACATTTGCTGCCAATAGGGTGTGTCTAGATTTCTAGGCTAGTATTCATCCTCTCTGGACCATGAATTTCTTTACAACATTTCAAAGCAATCCCTCAAATATTTGAGATATTTCAGTTTAAACCAAAGTGGTGGACCGAAGGACGGACAGCCATCTCATACCACCCTGGTTAAACACATACATAAATAAACATAATTAATATATATAAACTGTACAAAAAAGTGGCAAAAGTGGTACTATGTGCATGTGTTACAGTACTATGTCCTTCACTGCTTGTTCATTATGTTAGAGGAAGTTGTAATGAATAACTACTTGAATAAATTCTTCCTGACCAGTGGGCAGTGTTGCCACAGTTACTTTGAAAAAGTAATTTAGTTACTTTACAGATTACTTGATTTTAAAAGTAACAAAGTTAGATTACAAGTTACTTTATTAGTTACATTCAGCAACTGCCGACAACACCCCCACAGCCTCAACATAAAAATGACAACCGGTTTACTGTGAGGCAGCTCGGCATTGCCAGTGGTAGGGATCTGGTTTATTATGGCATGAAAGAGAGCGAGTCAACCGTGTTTAAGGGCAGCATTTCCGCTACAACATACTGCCCGACCAATTTCTTCAATTCTCCCCCACTTACTGGTTTTGCACCGAAGTCCAGCTTTTGCTGTTTGGGTGGTGGGGGACCTCCTTCTCTCTGCTTCGCACCACCTGGTGGAACTTGCTCTGTAAGTTTGACTGCAGTGCTGCGACTCCAAATGTTTCTTCAAAGTTGACTTAGTGTTTTTGTAGCTAGATAGCACTTTGTCGCCACCAGCACAGAGTGTACAACGAACCTTAATATTGCCGTCTTTAGCTGACACAAACTCAAAATAGTGACTGTATTTCCAGCTAGAAAACGTGCATCTCTCTCCTCCCTCCATTGTTGTTTACGTTTGTGTCGCTGCATGGTACACGTGAACTGTCCACATGCTGAAAACGTGACTTGTCGCATACGTGACTGCACTATCCGAGACGCTAGTAATATATTTTTACTAAGGAAAATGACAAAAATAGTAATGTACAGTAACTTGGATAAGTAACTTTAATCTGATTACTGGTTTGGAAATAGTAACGCATTAGATTACTTGTTACTGAAAAAAGTGGTCAGATTAGAGTAACGCGTTACTAAGTCACTGCCAGAAGGTTATTATAGGGTGTCCTTTGCCATTGAATAGAAAATAACTAAGGGATATTTCATTGTTTATTGAATGATTGGGACAGTATTGGATATATTGCCATTAGGGGCTTCACGACTCTCCAAATGCACAATTTAATTTTACTTACGATTTTCATGGTCCAATATGTAATATTTATACTGTAATAAATCCAAAAATGACACCAATGCCTCATCAGATATTAAGGAAACATGTTAAACTGAAATACTATCTTTTCTGACAACAATGCTAATTTCAGTATTTTTTCTTTTGGAAATTTACATTCCGTGACGGAATTTATGTTTATGTTTTGGTCTGTGTGTTGTTATCAACGGCCCAGTTTGACAGGCAGGCCGGGTTGCCAGATATACCTGTAAAAACGTAAACCCAGCACACTACAGCTGTAACGGTAGTACAGCCATGAAAGCAGCAAACAAACGAACAGGATCAACGGAGATAGATTCTACATGACATAAAAAAAAGAAAACGGCATGTTTCTAATAGTTGCGTGACCAGAGACGTAACAACCCCCTGGTAAATATTGGAGATGTATTTGAAAGATGGAGACAGTTTAGATCCCAAAAGGACGCAGAGTTGGCTTATTTTCTCCTGAACAGGTAAGCATTAGCTTCATGCTAATTTATCAGAACTACTAGGGACGGGCATTTTTTGTCATTTCAACATTTGTGTACTCACATTGAATTATATAGCTAGAGTAACCGAGTTGGTTACTCGCAAAAACAATTGAGACATAGCCAGTAAAGTGATCCCGACTGGTCCTGGATAACGCCGCCATGCTAACCCTGCTAACTGTTGTCATGGCTGTTTACAGCGTGTAGCCTCTTCAGCGGCTGGAGCAGACAACGGTGAGTTATTTTAAACCACGAGAGGGGGGCTGTAAATCGGAAAGAGAGCACTGTGAGTTTGCAGTGTGTTTAGCGATTGTTGCCGTAATTCTAAGCCAATGAAGTGTGTCGGCAAGGTAGTGGTATTTTTAGCGTTTCGTATTGTAATTCTAAGCCGAGGAAGTGTGCCTGACTGGCGTGTGGAGAGGACAGTGAGGTTGTTGTGTTTTTAGCGGTTTATACTGTAATTTTAAGCCGAAAAGGTGTGTCTGTCAGTTGGTTACAGAGCTCAGCGTGAGCACAGGCTTTTATGACTGTCAATATAGCCAGCTTCTACCGTTAGCTACTCCGCTGTGCTGTGGAGTAATGTCTGGCTATGTGAGACTAGCATCTAACGTTAGCTACTCCGCTGTGCTGTGGAGTAATGTCTGGCTATGTGAGACTAGCATCTAACGTTAGCTACTCCGCTGTGCTGTGGAGTAACGTCTGGCTATGTGAGAAAAGCGTCTGGCGACATTGTTGTGAATGCTGCGGTCTCAGCCTGGCAACCCCCGTGAACTTCGAGTCTGGGCAGGAGGGGGCGGGGGAAACGACTCTCCAGTGTTTTGAATTGGTAGTGCAGTAACTATTTTAACCGCTAGCTGCCAGTATTACACACAATATTACATATTGCACCTTTAAGGTAACGATTCGATAAAATTTTCCATCTAAAAAAATGTTTTCAACAGGGACAGTAAAGCCACAATAACGGCAACTAGACAGCAGAAGGGTACTTTGCAACAACAGTGGGTATACGTGGGATTTGGCATTTTACTGATTTACTTTTTTTTTTTTTAAAGCAGCTCATCATCTAAAAAATAAGTAATGTTCATGACAATGAGGTTGGTTGATGTTTTTTTTTTAATCTATATGTGTAATGTTTATTATATAACAATTTGAATGGATAATCTATATTCTCTACTCTCTATGAACCATTATGCTGTCCTTTAAAACAAAAAAATGTGACCTTACAGCATTAGAGACAAAGCTACAGCATTTGTTTTAAAATTTGCTGATTACAGTTATTTTAAATAAATAAAAAATATGAGCAGAGATGCTAACTGTGGTCAAGTGACTATTATTCTCCTTAAATATTATATCAATTAACTTATTTTGACACCCACTTAAAAACTCCAACATATGTTTCATTAATGCCTAATGGGTCTGCTTGTGCTAAATGCAAGAGACTGGAGAAGGCAATTAGTTGCATTTGGCTTTGATTAGCACCGATTCCACAACAGTGCTGCAAGGAATATAGAAAACAAAATACTAAATTACTGCTGAAGCTCTTTTTGACAGAATGCAATGAGATGGAAGAAACTATTAAACTCCATGGTAATAACAGGTAAATGTGAACAAGTTAACTATAGCATGGTGCCCAAGGCTAAGATTATGCATATTCTACCTACAAACAGCCTGTGCCAAGCAATGCATATAAAGCTGAAATAAATGGCTACAGATGCATGAACTTGCCCTGAAAGAGGTTTGCTTACTCTGTGATCTCATTCTTAAATGAAACCAATTTGCCTAGAAATTGGTTCTAAGGCCTAATGCTGAACTCTGTACATCAGCTTCACCACACACACACACACACACACACACACACACGCACACACACAGTTAGCTTTTACAAACGCACTCTTTCACAGTCACACTGCTTCCACCCCTTCCACCCCTTCCCTCGCTGCAAATCATGTTTGACTTTGAAGTGCTAATTTTGGAAGTTTAGCCAATTTTTATTTGCTGCTTTGAAATGTATCCCCTAAGCTGCTGCACCAGCAATGAAATATACAGACCTTTACAATGAGGGATAAGTGACCAAAATGAGAAGCGCCTGGTTTTCTTCCTAACATTATATAACTGTGAATAATCCCCACATAGCATTTTCTCCTGTGCCATCAGTGCCTCAATTTATATTCAAAAATATTATGCAGACTTTTTACTTTTTGCTCATTCCTCAAACCATACCCAAAGTTGGAGCTAATTTAAAATATCCACAATACAATGCTGCAGACAAAAAAAACTAAATATTTCCACAATATTGCTGTGTTTTATCAGTGTTTGTGAACAAAAACAACATAACTAAAATAGGGAGAGTAAAACAGTAATCTGAGTAGATGGTTTCACTTTGGCAATGTATCCGGATTTTGCAAGTGTCTGATAACAGGAACATTGTATCATTAGTATATTTCTCAGAGTGCAGGCCTTCATTTATATGCTATAGTGATCCACTTTAGTAACGCCTAAACCCTGACAACAAACCATAGTTTGACTATGCGGTCCTGTGGACGGGTGTGTTTGATATAATTCAGATACAGCAGCTCTATGTAAACATTAAAATGGCATTACAGTTATATCTATTGAGCTTTGTCCCTCTCGCGTACCAAACCCAAACATGGTTATGGTAATATACGTTTCAGCATTTACCAACGTGATGGATGCAAGGATGACCTCAATCACAATCCATTTTTAACAGCTTTCAACGGGAGCTGGAGCATTATATAGTAAAATAAGTTGATCAGATTGGCTTCTCACCAAGCAGTCCAGCTAATAACATGGAAAGCAAAGAGCTTGAGGTAGAGAAGATTTGGAATGTGGGCCCCTCCACTTTCCAGCGCTACTTTTACACAGCCCTGGACTTGGCAATAAATTGCTTTGGTATTCAGCTTTTTGAAAAGCTTATTACTGCTGTTTATTGTAGTTCTCAGAATGAAATACAAAATTGGATTTTATTACATGTGCAATTTTCTGCCCTCGTAAAAAAAAAAAAAAAAAAAAAAAAGAGAGAGAGTGCATCACCTTGTTGAGTATGGATGATCTGGAGAGAATGTATACTGTATATTATTTTTGATTATCTCTCTGTTTTTGATGCAGTCTTCTTACGCTTCCAAGGATGCTTACTATGGGATTGGGTGGAAACATTTCATGTATAAAATGTCCCAGAAAAGCTGAGAGATCAAAAATTATACTACCTGCACAGGGGTGTATATCTGTATGTATAAGTGTGTAAATGAGTGACAGAGGAAAAGAAATTGTGGTGTAGTTTGTATTTAGGCATTAAATGTATCAGTGTTGTATTCTGTTAGCAAGCAACTGTTTGTTCACGGTACAACTAGGGATAGGTATCATTAGGATAGTATCGTTTGTCCTGGAGTTTAACGATACTTTGGTAGTGACGAGTCCGGATCCGGTACCAGTTTAGTACCGGTTCTCGGTACCCATCCCTATGTACAACTGGAATAAAAGATGTATTTATCCACAGCTCTACTTCCCAAATGCAAAAACAATGTGCTCATTAGGGCTGCTGGAACGAATTCAAAAGTCGAAAATAATTCGAATAGTAAAAAAAAAATCAATACTATTCGAATGCTGAAATTACTATTCAAATGTGATTTTTTTTTTATAAATAGGTTGGCTAACGTTAGCTAATCTCCCTCTTCTTGCCTTGGCCTACCCACATGTGAAACAAAATGCTTTTGTCATGTCACGTCTGATGAACAATAAGTTGAGTGAAAAACACGTTACGTACCGAGTAGTCTCACTTTGCCAGACCCTCCTCTCCTCCCGTTATGTATACCGAGTAACGTTAGTACAGGGGGGAGTGACAGGCTGCAGCTGGAAATCAGAAGAAGGATGGGAAATAGTTTTAAAAGCGACATCCACCGGGTCAAAATACTTATGTTATCATTAGTTAGCTCGTTCTTGTTTCTTAACTGCGTCGCCGGATATAGCTGGTAGATTAGCTGGGAGTTTATGGAAACAGCTAAAGTTAATGACAGCTGCCCTACAGCTGTCAGAGTTAGCTTCAACTTAATTTATTACCTTCTAATAGCTGTATTCTCAGTAACGTGACAATCTGCAAGAAACAGGTTGCTTATAAATCACTAAAATAGTAGTGACAGCACAGTTTGGCTTATCAATGCCGTTAGCATCGTGGCTAAAACTATTGTTACTTAGTAAGCCAAGCCAAGGCATTAGAAGCGGCCAAACTAGATCTAGAAGATTCAATCAAGACCGATGCATCTTCTCAAGAAAATTTACAAAATGAAACTGTAACACGCACTAAAGAATATGTTGAAGCACAAGCTGAACATAACGTAGCACGGACTCAAGCATCTGCCCATGCAACATTACCTGAAGCAACATTGTCAGAAGGGAGCTACGTCTAATGGAATCCTCCATCAGAACGCAACTTACATTTACAGGCAGAGCAAGAAGAGGTTGAAACCCATAACAGACCATCTGAGCATAACACAGCACCGAAAAAGCCATTCTTCAGCAACCACGCTAAATTCAGGGATGTAACATCAGCACACCACTTGATGGAGGTCATACAGATCTGGTAAGATATGATGGACATCATACAACACCCATTATAGACAGTGGTCTTTACACAACACCTGCTAGAGAAAGCAGACACCCCGCAAAACCCAAGACAATACATCATCCTCTCAAATCACCACTTAAGGCAGCAGCTCCATCATACGTGCCTGTGTCTCTTTTTAAGAGAAAGGATGAATTCCCAAGAATATCAACCAAAGATTACGGGAAGCTGAGGGACCTAGGCGATCTTCTTATGGAACTCCATGGTGCCAGAGAAGAAGGTTACCTTATAGGATTGACCTACCTGGATACCACCAGGGGCATTGGGCCCATCGTGGAGAAACTCCCTCACGGGCTACAGGAGAAATGGTTCAGCTCAAGGTTTAAAGAAGATAACAATGGGTACTTCCTTCCATTCGATTACTTTGTCGACTTCATCTGCCAAGAAGCACGCTGGAGGAATGATCCCAGTTTCATCCTTCTATGTGCCAGCAACAACGGACTGAAGTCAGACAAAGTAGTCTCAAATAATTATAGAAGAAAAATATCCGTTCACAAGACAGACATCTCTTCAGGTGAAGACCCACCTGCAAACTCACCTGAGAGAAAGCCCGGCGGGCCAGAGAAAAACTGCCATTCACAACAAACCACATTCACTAAGGAAATACAGAGCATTTAGAGGGAAGACTCTTGAAGAAAGAATGAGCATTCTCAAGGAGAATGGAATTAGTTTCAAGTGCTGCACATCTTGTGTCATCTTGCAAGAGACTGTAAGGCAACAGTAAAGTTCATGTAGTGCAACAGCGACCAACATCATGCTGCTATGCATCCAGGTTCACCACCTCAAGTCTACAGAAGGCCTACACTCCCACCAGACAATGGCGGGGAAGAAGAGGAACATGCTAGCGACAGCATAGCCATCTCTTCACACTGCACCCAGGTATGTGGTCCAGAGCGAACAGCAAGATCCTGCTCAAAGATCTGTCTGGTACAAATATACCCTCAAGGTCAACGTGAGAAGGCAACCATCATTTTGGATGATCAAAGTAACCGTTCACTGGTGCGATCAGACTTCTTTTCAACATCAAGAGCCAACCATTCCTCTACTTACTGAAGACCTGTGCCAGATTGGTTGAGAGATCGGGTTTTCAGTTTGAATCGCTTGATGGGCAGACTAGCCTACTGCTACCACCGCTAATTGAGTGTAATGACATTCTCATTGATCGCTCTGAAATATTGATGCAGCTGGTCACCATCCACCACCTACTTGCCAGGCAGAGACATTGTGAGGGTCCATAAAGTCCAAGAGGCTTGTGTGACACAATCTTTTTGGAAATCATGGACCAAGAAATGTATAGAGACGTGAAACAAATGGGTCGCTCCTCTCCCCTTTAGAGTTCCCCGTCAACGTTTATCCAACAACCGCGAACAGGTGTTCACTCGCTTCACCTCCCTGGAGAAAACGCTGCGGAGAAAAACTGAGATGAGAGACCAGTTTCTTGAATTCATGAAGAAATTATTTTACAACAGACTGCAGAAGTGACTCCTCAACTAAAGGAGAACAAAGAGTGTTGGTACCTGCCTACTTTCAGAGTTTACCACCCGCAAAAGCCTGGAAGCATGCGCGTGGTATTTGACTCCAGCGCAAAGTACTTCGGCACATCTCTAAATGGTGTTCTTCTGTCAAGCCCAGACCTCAATAACTCACTCTTTGGGGTGGTGATCCCCTTTTGCAAGGAACAGGTGGCAGTGATCGCTGACATACAGCAGATGTTCCACTGCTTTCTTGTCTGCAGAGACCACAGGAACTACCTGAGGTTTTTGTGGTACAGAGACAATGACACGTCTAAGGACATCATCGACTACAGGATGAGGGTCCATGTTTTCGGGCAACAGTCCGTCACCATAGCCATCTATGGACTAAGGAGAGCCATCCATGAAGGTGCACACAAACATGGAGAAGACACGGTCCTTCAGGCCTTTGCACCAGAGGACAGAGCAGTTCTGAAAGACCTTGACCTTAGCGGTGAAGCTACACCAGTGCAACGCAGTTTGGGACTGCTGTGGGAGACAACGACAGACACTTTCACATTTGCAGTCTCAGAGTACAAGAAACCTTTCACTCGCAGGGGAGTTCTGTCAACAGTGAATAGCATCTTTGATCATTTAGGCATGGTCGCACCGGTGACTATTGAAGGCAAAAGTCTCTTGAGAGAACTCAGTGTCAACACTTGTGACTGGGATGCTCCTCTTCCAGAAGAAAAGCTGAAGCAATGGGAAACATGGCGCGAGTCACTACATGACTTAAGCAAGCTGCATATCCCACGTTCATACACAGCAACGTCACTTTCCAATGCTGTACACACAGAGCTATGTGTGTTCTCCGACGTGTCCACAAAGGCCATTGGAGTTGTGGCATACACTGCATGAAAAGTGGGATTTTCTTCAGTATGCGGCACTGTAGATTGTCGTGGAACTTCAGGTTTACGACTGCACACGGCAATTTACAGGCAACACCGAAAACTTGTCTTCGGAAAACTTGAATTGTCGGAAATTGACATGGGCCTTGCTTGGCAGTTGTCCCCCCATGACCCCCCCTCCCTCTAATTCTAGGGGAGGCTTTAACATGTAAATGAAATGTTGTGAGCTATACAAATGCAAATCAAGGTAGCAGCAGAGGGAGTTTACCCCAGGTGACATTTTTCTAAAAGGTATTAACTTAATTTTAAGAAAATCTCTTAAAATAGATCAGACTCAGTATAGCCTAATTGTAGACTCTTCAATTTTAGCTTGAATTGATTTATTTAATGAAAGTATTCTAGATTAATTACTGTGTATGTCATTAGCAATGACCAATGTTATGTAAAAAAGATACACAAAATAATTTATTTCAACTATTAGTTTTAATCAAGCTTTGCCACAAAGGTAAAATGTGCATTCCATGATTCATTCACAGTCTCCTAGAGCTCAACCACTGTGCATAGTGGCATGACTACAGTGACCTTTCTTTGGTCTTGCTCATCCAACATTGTCTGGTGGAATGGAGACAGAGGCACCAGTGTACAGTTTTTTTTAAGAGAAGTCTTTCTGCTGACACCAAAACACTGTGCTTCACATAAAGCATATCTTTGTCATTGCATGACAAGGTCCCAACCATTTGTCTTCTTAAAATACTGGCAAATTCAGCACCATATTCACATGTCCATGGCGTATGAAGCTGTTGGCTCTGCTGAAATGGCCTCATAATCTAGACTTCAATTGTCCTATGGTTATTAATACCCAGTATTCCATTAAAACTCACTGTAATTCACCTCCACACCAGTGTGTGCGCTGTTCGCGCCCTGTTGGTTAATCCGCTCCTCTTTGTCTTTCTCTATCACTCTGCCCCGCCCCCTACCCCCGCCTTCACTGCTTCGATTTGAAAAATAGTGGAGGGAGATGAGTCCGTTAGAGCAAAAGCTTCCAAAGTATGGGAGTATTTCAGGCCAACTGGTAAAAGAGTTGTCTGTACACTCTGTCAAACTTCACTTGGAAACACACAGGAGTTGTTCAAGACGTACGGAGTGTTTTTTCCCCTACATATCACCTGCGGGGCTCCATAAAGATGCGCCCACGGAAAAGGTAAATACAATGTAAGTGTATGATTATTAATCAAACGCCGAGCTAGTCTGTACTGTTTATTAACTCTTGATCGTACAATGACTGTATTTGGATGTTAAACAGGCTACTTAGACTTGGCAGTCATGTTTTAAACCCCGCCATGCACGCCAGTTTAAACACGAGCAGCATTCATTACAGAGCTATACGGGTGAGTTGCTTCATAAAAGTGTATTTTTTGGTCTTGTAATTTACAGGAAGCAGTGCGCCGTCTTCACAACAAATTGTAGCAGGCGCTACGAACCGGAGCAAGGGTAAGATTTAAAGAATATGCTTTCATTGAATGAATTTCATAAATTTTTCTGTATAAGGACATATACGTTAATACATACCGATCTTAACCGTTTTTTTTTTTTTTTTTACAGACTAACCTCACCTCATAACAAGGCCGTGACCTATATTTGCTCGGAGCTATGTCTGCAAGTCCAGATTTACATGACGCTGATAATGACGCCATTGTGTGTAAGTCATTTTTACTTTTTCATCTTTCCTTATTTAATTTTACTGTGACTTATGTTTTTTTTATTCATACCACTCTCATATAATTTGTTTTCCAGCTGCCTGTAAGACATATTACGAGACAGCACACAGGAACTTCAGGTAGAAACAACCAGATCTGGCATCACGGGCAGAAGCTTAAATGGTTTAGCTCCTATTTGGCAAATAGGAGCTTTTCTGTCATGATTGGGGACCTCTCCTCGTCAGCTGCTCCTCTCTCTTGTGGGGTACCCCAGGGCTCAATTCTTGGCCCCATTTTGTTTTCTTTATACATGTTGCCTTTAGGGGCTATTATAGGAAAGCATAACCTGTCATTTCATTGTTACACAGATGATTTGCAAATCTATTTGCCTATGAAAGCTAATGACAGTGTTGCACTACATTCCCTGCTTAGTTGTATCGCTGATATTAAGTTGTGGCTTTCAGAAAACTTTCTTAAATTGAATGAAGATAAAACGGAGTGTATTATTTTCAGTGCTTCACCCACGCAAGATGGTCCAGCTTTGAATCTGGGAGCTCTGGCATCCTACATTAGGTCATCTGTCAAAAACTTGGGGGTTACTTTTGATTGCAGCATGAAATTTGACAAACAGATCAGTAATGTTGTTAGAATGAGCTTTTTCCAGCTTCGTCTCCTGGTTAAAGTTAAGCCTTTCCTGAACAGGAATGATCTAGAAAAGGCAATCTATTCTTTTATCAGTTCAAGATTGTATTACTGTAATGCTCTTTATATTGGTCTGAATCAAACCTCCATCTCACGTCTTCAACTTGTACAAAATGCTGCTGCTCGCTTTTTAACAAATACACCTAGACGTACACATATTACTCCCGTTCTCCACACTCTACATTGGCTCCCTGTGCGTTTTAGAATAGATTTTAAGATTTAGTTGTTTGCTTTTAAGGCCTTAAATGGTCTGAATTTGTCTGAAATTTTAACTTTGCGGGAGCACAACCGGTCATTGCGTTCTTCAAATCAGCGAGTTTTAAAAGTGCCTAGGTCAACGTATAAACGTTGGGGTGATCAGGCTTTTGCAGTTGCTGCCCCGAGACTCTGGAACAAATTACCCCCTGATATTCGCACTATCATAGATGTAGCTCTTTTTAGGTCCAAACTCAAAACGTATCTGTTCTGTCTGGCCTTTAATACATAGCAGTGGTGTGACAATTTCATTCTTTTGTTTCTGTGTAACCTTTTCTGATTTTACTGTTTTCTATGTTCATTCTTTCTATTGTATGACATGTGTTTCTGATGTTAAGCACTTTGGATACCTGCTGGTTTTGTAAAGTGCTATATAAATACATTGTGATTGATTGATTGATTGAAGCTGTGAAGAGTTCAGCTCGGAGTCAGTCGAGAAGAAAAGAGGGTAAGATTAGATCCGTTTTTGGTCAATGTGAATATTTTTCAGGTGCATTCATAGATGTGTTGTGTCCATATGCATCGCGCAGTACTGATTGTCTTTATTGATTGATTTTACAGCTGCTGGAAGCGAGACAGAGTGTGCTGGCTGCGGGTGAGGTGGACATTTGGAAGTGCGCCACCAGACCTGATGATCCAAAATACAGGACAACGCACCACAGACGTCTGCAAAATGGACAGAATTCAGACAGAATGCTGCCGGTTACCTACAGCTCCGAGGCGGCCGCGGGTTAGGGGTTGATGGTGCTGCTTCTCGTGAGCGTGGGATATTGTGTGTGCTGTGTCTCCTATGCTTTGTACATAGTTTTTTTCTGATTGCGTTTGTGTTTTGTGTCAATAAAGCTCTATCTTTGAATAAACAGCACGTTCCTGGCAAATCATTTTCCTTAGGATAACCATGACATGAATATACAACATAGCATATATCAAATACATATATATAATACATAAATTAATTGTAAATTAATTATTAATTGTATTATTATTATAATAATAATGGTCCAGGTTGACCAATAGCCTAACCCATGACAGACCTGCCAACCAATCATGAGAGGTTTTTCTTGTTTAAAAGTAGTGGTTTCATCCAATCCTGAGTGAGGAAATTCCAGGCAGGCCAGCTGCTAATCATATTCTAATTAGAGCCATTAACACCTCCATGGGAGCTCTCCACATACGTCATGGTTCGTTTACGACACTATGTGGCACAGACGAACACGACGTCCACAACCGATAAATTGTCGATAACTGCCGAAAATTAGGGGGATTTATGGACGTTTACGGGCATTTACGGGGACAGAAATCCCACTTTTCATGCAGTGATATCTCAGGACCATTCAAGCTGAGGGACAAGTTGAAGTAGGATTCATCTTAGAGAAGGCTAAGCTAGCCCCACAGTCCGAACCTACCATTCATCGGTTGGAATTGTGTGCGCCGCAGTATTAGCCGTGGAAGTTGCCAAACTCATCCAAGATGAACTGGACCTGAAGCTTGATGCGATCAAGTTCTATTGTGACAGCAAGGTCGTGCATGGATATATTCACAATCAGACAAAACGCTTCTATGTCTACGTTCACAATCGAGTCCGACAAATTCATCAGTCCACAAGACCTAACCAATAATTCTACAGTACGTCAACACAACCTGGCTGACCACGCATCCAGGTCAGTTCCTGCGTCCCAACTGACAGACTATGTGGTTCACTGGACCAGCTTTTCTTCAGAAACCAAATCCATCTGACACAGATACAAGCCGGACGTTTAAACTTGTTAACCTAGAATCAGACATGGAAATACGACCTGAAGTGAGTAGTTTTCTTACTCAGACTCAAAACTGAGGCGCTTTTCATGCATGCACTCCCTCACCAGGGCTATTGCCATACTCATCCACATAGCCAGCGCTCACAGACACAACAAGTCCAGTGAATGTAAAGGATGGCACCACTGCAACCTCCCATGCACTCTGGATGAGTTGTCTCAGGCGAGACACATCATTATCAGAGCCGCATAGGAAGATGTTTTTGCAAAAGAGCTCACAGCTCTTGAGCTTGGACAAACTGTAACAAAGGACAGTTCCCTTCACAAGTGCAGACCTGTTCTTGAAGGTGATCTGATTTGTGTTGGTGGCAGATTAAAACACGCTGACTTGAGCACTCAGGAAAAAAAACATCATCTTGCCCAAGACCAGCCATGTTTCTTTGCTGTTGGTGTGACAGTATCATAAAGAGGTAAAGCATCAAGGCTGCCACTTCACCGAAGGGGCCCTGAGAGCAGCGGACTTCTGGGTCATAGGTGGAAAACGACTTATTGCCTCTGTCTAGCACAAATGTGTAGTGTGCCGGAAGTTACGCCGAAGAACAGAGGAACAACTCAAGGCAGACTTACCTCCAGAATGCTTGCACACATGCCCACCCTTCACCTATGTAGGAGTGGATGTGTTCGGACCATGACAAATCGTCTGCAGGCGTACATGAGGTGGACAGGCCCAAAGCAAAAGATGGGTGATGCTCTTCTGCTGCATGAGCTCCCGTGCCGTGCACATCGAGATCATCGACTCCTTAGACACGTCCAGTTGCATTAATGCATTGAGACATTTCTTTGCCATACGGGGACCTGCGAAGCAGATAAGATCGGACTGTGGAACAAACTTTGTAGCCGCTGCAAAGGAACTGGGACTAAGCCAACAACAACCTGACATCACAATGCAGAACTTCTTGAGTCAGCAGGGGTGCTTATGGGTGTTTAATCCTCCTCATGTGTCCCATATGGGAGGATCATGGGAACGTATGATAGGCCTGTCAAGACGGATCTTCGATGCAATCCTACTCCAAGAGAACATCCAACTTACCCACGACATCCTGTGCACACTCACGATGGAACTGTGATAATCAATGCCAGACCTCTCGTGCCAGTCTCCACTGACCCAGAGTCACCATTCATATTGTCTCCTGCAATGATACTTACCCAGAAGGTTGGGATTACCCCACCGCAAGGAGACTTCACAGACAAGGATCTTCTCAGCAGACAATGGAAACAAGTCCAAGCTCTCGCTGACAGATTCTCCCCACTCTGCAAGCCCGCCAGAAATGAAGAAATGCCCAACGGGACCTGAAAGAAGGGGACATTGTGCTCCTGAAGGACAGTCAAGCTGCACGTAATGCGTGGCCTATGGCGAGGATCACAGCTGTCTTCCCTGGGAGAGACAGCAAAGTAAGGTGGAGCTCATCGGACCAAGCTTCTGCGAAGGTGTTCTTGAGACCAGTGTCAGAAGTAGTTCTTCTTCTGCCCAAAGACTGAAGGTTCAGAGACATTTGATAGTTGTTTACTGAGCTAAAACCGGAAGTAGGAAACCACGTTAGAATTCACCACGTTAGAAATGCATTAGAAACAGCAGACTGGTTAAAAAATGCAGACGGTCATTGCGCCAGGGAAAATGCATCCTGCCCGTTGACTCCCCAGCAGAAGCATCCCTTTAATGTTTATAATCTTTGTTCTGACTAAGTTAACTTTTAAGCATATTGATTTCATGCTGCAAAAGTAATGTTCATGAAAACTAGGTGGCTAAGCTAATTACAGTATTTTGCCATTTGTTTCCTGGTTTCACTCTCTCGTCTCTCATCACTCATCTCATATGTATTCAGCACAATGTGAAGAAAATAAATCTGCATGCAAAGAACTCAGGATTTCTTCATGTTCATGAATAGAGAGAGTTTAGCTCACTGTTTAGTGGGAGTTGCTACACTTCAGTGAGAACAGTACAACTATATTGACTTGTATGATTCCAGTGACAAACATGCTGCCTTTACTTAGAGACTATTTTTACAGAGGACTGATAGAGAGCCTTTGTCACATGGTGCAACAACAATCACCTAAAGCTATCAGCATAACCAAATAACTTGTGGTGGATTACCAGAGGAACAGGAAGTACCCTGTCCTGGTTGCCATCCAGGGAGAGGAAATGAAGAGGGTGAACTCATACAATTACCTTGGGTTCCAAATCAATAAAAAACTGAACTGGATTTACAACACTGAAGCCATCTTCAGGAAGGACCAGAGCAGAGACTCAGATCCCTTGGTCTGTGCAACAGGCTACAGCAGATCTTTTCTCAGTGTGCTGGGGTGGTAGCATCAAGGTTTCGAGGTCAGCAGTCTCAACAAGCTAGGTGATCAAGTTGGAACTAGACAATGTGGAGGCAGTGGCGGAGAGGAGGACGAGGGACAAAATCAAAGCCATCTTGGCTAACCATTCAAGATTCAAGAGGGTCTAAGGATAGAGGATGTTGTTTGCTGTACAGGTTGTGAAGCCCCTTGAGGCAAATATTGATATGTGATACAGAAATATAAATAAAATTGATTTGACTTGACTTTGTTAAGCTTTGTTGTTCTTGTTCTGCTGTTTGTCTAATAGTTTGTAAGTTAATTAAAAGAAACAAAAAACTTCAAATCAAATTCATATGTACAGTATGTGTGTCTGACAAAGTTGTAGCCATGACAGTAGACAAAGCTTCAAATATGGATGCAATGAAGCTACAATGTTTGAAATGTGGATGCTTCACACACATCTTCAACCCAGCAGCACAGAAGATCTATACAATAACCACAGTTTCAAGGAGGGCACCCAAGATTAGTGGCACCAATTCAGCATCTGACCAAATGTGAAATATTGTCACAATATTGTATATTGTATACAACCATCAGTTCCTGAGTTATGCCGTTGAATAATGGCCTGAAAAAATACAACTGCGATTAAACCATATCCTAAATCTCCGATGATGTTGTCAATAGCTGCGTTTACATAAACTAATTTATTGCAGATTTTTAAGTATTGCATTAGAAAAGCTGTATGGAAAGAGCAAAATTCGGTAAAACTTCAATTGCACAAAAAGTGACAAAAACTGTTGATTTATGAATGAAATACTGTCCATGTGATGTTAATAAATCAATGACTATATATATATATATAACAAATGTTATAGTCAACAAATGTTTTTTGAACATGAAATGTGAGCTAATCTATAATGTAATCATTTCCATGGTGTTAAATTTATGCCACACATCACTTTTAATTATGAAAATAATTTTATTGAAGAAAAACAGTCATTTTATAACTGGTACAGCCAGCATTTACTTTTTAATGTTTCAATAGGATGTCAGGATGGTTTGAGACGGTGGTGAAAAAAAGTTAAGTTAGAGCCCTGTATTTCCCCTACAAAGCTCGGCCCATTGTTTCTCTAACAGCATATCAATGGTTGCACCAATTGACCTGCCGGTGACCGGAATTGGCCGATTTTCACGTGCTCGGGCCATGACCGGCGACCGGCAGGTCAGTCTGACATATGCCGATTTTATGCCGGTCAAATGCACTCGGGCGCCGCATGATTAACATTGCGCAACATCAGCGCACCGCCGCTCAATCAGCTGTTTATGAAATGTTATAAAGTCGTAATTATACACGGCTCTGAAGAGCCGTCTGCTCTACTGCTCTCAGCCGCTCTCTCTCTCTCCCCTCTGAGGCTGGAAGGCAAGGCAAGGCAAGGCACATGAACATGAACATGAAAACCGCGGGTCCTGTGAAATATGACAGCTACAGTTTATTGGAAAATAGCGTTGGGTACACTGACTTTGATGAATTTACTGTTTATCAGACCTCAAATGAGACAAGAAGCTAACATTAGCGAACGCTGCGGTGACTGTCCCTCTGCCTCTGACGTCCGGCTGCAAGAGACGCTGTATTAAAATAAAAAGAGAGAAACACTGTATTCCTCCGACACACTATATTAACATTACCGTTTAAAACGCTTTCCAGGTTAGTGGGGGTGCATACCGCTCAAAACATTAACATGTAGTAATCTTCCCTCAGCGTTTACTTTGTTGCTAAACTGTGTGTAAAATGAGTGGTGACGTTTATGTTTTCAGGTAACGTTACTGTTGACGTTCAAACAGGCCTGCGTGTGTGTTTTGAGAAATATCTTTATACTGCAAGGCTATATTTATTTTATTAAGTTGGATATTGGATGTGAAAAGAAGGAAATGGTTCTAACATTGTACTTTAGATGTTTGTAAATTTCCCACACTATGAGTAATTTATATAGTTCTATTTTATAGTGATCGATTATCTATTCAAAAAATGTTCTATGTAAAATGTTCTATTAAAGAAAAGATAGACAATAAATATTTGTGTGTGCTGTAAAGTGGTTAGAAAAAATGAAATCGGAATTGGCTAAAATCAGTATTGGCTGGTCAAACTAAGAAAATCGGAATTGGCCTAGAAAGTTGTAATCGGTGCATCTCTAGTATATTGTTTTATACACTACACTTAAGTCAAAGCATAATAACTGACCTTTACCCTGCCACAGTGAAGCAGTAGTAAAAAATACAAAAGGGAGAGCAGAACAGTAGTTTCAGTACTGTAATTCAGTACATTATGTCCAGCATAACTTGCAAAGCTAGTCCTAATCATATTCAGCAATTATTCTGGTGGCACATAGTTACAATGATATCCAAATGAGATCTCTGTAGCACTGACATACTTTCTGCTAGCAGGTACAGGATGCCTCATATATGATTAATTAATTGCGGCAGCCTGCCATCTGTGTTTTAACTGATTAAATAGCTCACAAAGTGGGATGCACCTTTTGATGTGAACCTTTGGGGAACTAGCTCTGTCTTTGTATTTTTACCTTGATTAAGCACAATACTCCCGCACTTCCTCCAGCCCTCTATTTCAAAGTCTCTTTAATTTGGGAGGAAAGGACACAAAGGCATTTGGGGTGCTTTAAAATGTTGCCCATTTCCAGTAGTCAAGGGGCTGTCTCTCTCTCTTTCAGTCTTTTTGTTCTTTTATAAAGTGAATGTTTCACACAGGGCTGGGCCGGTGAGCAAGCATCAAGCTTTCAGATAAAAATTGATTCCAGTAAATTCTCACCTGAGATCCATCATGGTGAAAGGCTTTAAAAGGTCACACATGTAATAAGTTCCTATGGTCTCAGTCCCTCCAATAATAGGCCTTTAGTCTGCCATAGAAGGCTGGTATATAGAAATAATTGAGTAATCTGTGGACCATTCAATTCAATCGTGGGACTCAGTGACAGTGCAAGGCCTTCTGGGCTGCAAAGAGGTTGTTCTGGAGAGTCTTTCTGCTGGCAGGGAAATGTTTTGTCCTCTAAAGCCATGTACCTCCATCTTTGCAACGGCACAGTGGATTGCTGACATTTTTTAGGCTCTTCCAGGCCTAAAATGTGTAGGATCATGTCGGAATTTTAACTCCGAAAGAGAAAAGAATGACCCAACAGAAATGCATGCCTGAGGGTACTAATTAAATTAAAATCTCTCGTTGTATCCTAAATTAGTATTTTCCCCCAATATATAGTAAAGTGCAGCATTACGAAATGTTTTTGTATCTGGAAACATTTGAGGGAACAAAGTAAAAACAATTTAACTAACACTTACATTACCTCCAGAATTTGTTGAAAACGCCATCTCTGACAGACGATTTACCGTTTTAAGCCGACTCATTTTAAAATGAGAATCTTGTAAAAGGTGTCTAAAATATACACTTGATGGCTACATACATGATATCGTGGTAAAAGACTGAGGCTAAAGCTGCATGTCCCAGACAAAAAGTCAGCATCCTTACCGGTCCATGATTCCTGTAGGAGACAGAGATAAAGAAACAACATTGATCTTGTAATGCAGCGCACAGCTAGTTAGTTCTGGTATCATAAGTACAATAGGGACAAATAAAAGATCAGACACATATTTTACTAATTCCATTCAGAATAGGCTTTTATCTCGGTAAAGGCTGTAGTTGTGGACGGTTTAAAAGTGACAAGAAATGGAAGGAGAGAGAGGGGTATGATTTGAACAAAGGCCCCGAGCTAGAATCTAACCATTGACGGGGTGGCTATGTGGCATGCGCCGTAACTACTTGGCTACCAAAGCTTTCCAAACCTCCTCAAATCTAATAGAGAGCCAGACAGAGTCACTAATGCTAAACAGGAACAGTTTTCATACATGATTCCATGATTTTGTGCTATCATGAGCGGGAATTTTTTTTTTTTTTTTTTTTAAATGGTACCCCACAAATAATTGTAAGAAATACTACATTATTTGTGCTCTTGGAAGTAGTGCTTGGTTAGGTGACTACTCTATGTAGTATGCTAGTTAGCTGGACATGCTAACGTTTGCAGCTCACGTTGGGGCATTTAAAAAATGTTTAATCCATTCCTTACACTTTTACTCTTGTATTTTGAAAAAGCTCCAAAGAGGACATCACACTCCAACATTTTTACATACAGAGTATCTTCCTTAGTAGAATCTATGCTCACCTCTTCCACATGGTGAAAAATCCAAAGCATGAAAGTCCTGCTCTGCCTAGTTACGGTTGCTAAGCTATAATTGGACAATCCATGTTTGGGGGAGGGCGTTCAGAGAACTGTCAATTGTGTGCTACTTGCAAAGCTGACAATGTTAAAAGGCCTGGTTAACCATAAGAAGTAATTAGTTACTTAATTAAGAAAATAAGTAATTTACTATACAGTAAAGCAATGTCACATCTCAGTTTATTTTGATACTGTTTGGCATTTGAATAATCTTTTCATATTGCAATTCCATATGAGGCTACTTACACTACAGCCTTTGAGTGAACCACATCACTCATCACTCCATCTCTTATCTGTCTTACCACACTGCAGTCTCTTTCTCGCTATCATTATACAGTATCTATGTGTATCCTTCTGAATCTGAAAGAAATGTGTTACATTGCAAAGTCCATTCAATCTAACGAGTGTCCTGTAATTAAGGTCCTTCAGAAGGATAGTTTGTTGACGACAAGTAGTTGTCAACACTGATGCCAGGCAGCACATGAAGAACCTCTGTCATGAAAAGTCTGCAAACTGCAACAGCATTTCCACACATGTCACAGATCTCATAATAGTCTTTAAACATCATTTTATTTTTAGCAAAGAACTGTTCCCACACATCAAAGAAGCATTCTCCACACATACACACCCGCACAACATGACAGATTTAGAAATATGACTTGAACCAGAACAGATGGCCCTTAAAAGTAAAACACAGTAATTCAATCTGGCTAATGGGAGAAAAGCCACAAACTGCTCCATTCTCATTTCTTTGACTGAGGAACTCCGCTAAATTGCTTCTCCAGCTTTGATGCTCAACCCCTCTGTTATAGTGTGTTTCTGTGTTCCCCATGCATATTATAAGACATTTAAAAGGAAAACAGTGTATATTTACAAGACACGCCTCATCATGTGCACAGACAGGAGCTATTAGTGCCTCGACAGAGGGGGAAATGTATTGTAATTGATTGTTACAAAAGATTACCCTCTTCAAGAAGCATCAAGCTATTTCAGAACTGCATTTGACACCTTAGAGCGCTGTGCAAAGAAGGCTCTTTCAGCGCTACACATTCACGCTGACATGCAGTTTGCAAAACAATTACCATGCACTGTTGTTTGATCTTTGTCCCCACTTTGGTTCTTTCTAAGTGTGAGTACAAGTCACTTGCCAGCCACACAGGCAATCATGGCTTCTATCAAGGGATGTCAGCTATCAGCAAATGGAATGCATATTCCCTACACATGTCCAAAAACTGCAATGAGGTGCTCCTTTCACCACTAAAATGATGTAGTTAAAATGATAATGAATTGCTATTGGAAGTTGTAGCTGCATAGGTTCTAGATATGGTGTGGAAAAGAGAAAAAAAAAGCCATCTTAATCGACTATATAGCATCCAACTACAGGATGCAAAGTCTTTTTCACAGAGTCTGTGAGGTTGAGTGAACCACAGTCTTAACCTCATGAAGACAAAGCATTGCTGTGTCTGGAATTGATTTAATTTCATTCACTTTCTGTATGTTTATGAAAAAATCTCCAGTTACAGAGGGGCTGTATTCCCTCATGAGGTTTACCTAATTGCCTAGTGAATCTGACTGTAGATTTCAACTTTACATTCTGTACAGAAATTATAACAGACTATTTGATGGAAAATGTGTGGATTAAGGGCAAGTGATGTGTGTAAAGCATAGGCGGCGCTAGGCTATTTTTAGGGGTGCTGAAACACCCCTAAAAATCATCTCAGCACCCCTGAAAATAAAGTCCATATCATTGTGATTCTGTGAAATTGTTTAGTGCTCAAACCTTATTACTTTTGCAAACCTGATTTTAGCAATAGAATAGGATAAATGACGATAGGTTCAGCTCAGTTGTAGCCTAAAGTCAACAGCCTATCTGCGATACCCTGAACGAGGGCGCCTCAGTCAGCCTACTGTTCAGTCTGCGCAGATTACTTTGGGGAATTTGGTCGTCAGAGTATGGCTAGTTTCAACCACTGAAAAGGTATGGCTAATGGAGTGAAAATTAAATCTAATCAAATGAACACGTTAAGTAGGCTACATGTATAGTATTTGTGGAACCAATCTGTGATCCCTGATCACAATAATGGCAATTATATCTGAATTAGCCTACGTTAGACAAAATTGCTAACTGTAGGCATGTGTAGCTTAGGAGTAGCTAGTCTACAACAACTTTTTAAAGTGTGCTATTAATAGCCTGCCGTAACTTTGAGCACCGCTAAAAATAGCATATAGCACCGCCTATGCTGCCGTTACCTCCCTACCAGACACTTTCTTATTTTTAACTGTCAATGCCAATGAAAAATAAATAATTCGACCTGACGGATCATCAGACTCATTCATATCAGAACTGAAACACTGGAACAACAAACCTACCAAAACCACAGTCTGTTTCCCCATAGATAGATATATGTTTCTTTTTTTTTTAAAGAAAACAGCCAGGTTCAGGTGAGAAAGTATAAGATAATCCTTTAACATTATCCCACTGCACTGAACAGCAACCCCATATTCACATATGTTATAAATAGGTGAATTTATAACCTCTGGTAGCCTACACATACATTCTCTGTTGATTAGTTGATTACATTTGCCTTCTGGTTGACAGCACAAAGGTGTGAGGAGAATAGAGAGGGTGAAGGGCAGAGAGAGCAAGATGAACAAGGTGAGAAAATGGCTAGGTAGCCTATAAGACATAAATATAGTAGGACTACTGTGTTTTGTTTTCTCTTTTATTTGAAGATTAGTTTCTAGTTGATTACAAAATGTTTTGTGTGTGATTGTCAGTGATATGATGGAGGGAGGGAGATAGAGAGAGAGAGAGAGAGGACGATGGAGAGAGAGAGAGAAGGATGGAGAGAGAGTGGACAAAGAGAGGGACCTGGAAGAACCAGGTGAGAAAGTGGACATATATTATACAGGCAAAAACACTTAAAATATTCCATTCACATTATATTTACATATGCATTTCATGGAGGACTAGGCTCTTAAGAAAAAGAGATATTGGATTTTCCCCATCTGGTTCAGAGGCATTATTAGATTAGATTATTCATCATTTAGCCGTATAACCATATCAGTTTCTATCAATTGTGTAAATGAAAAAGTTGAAAATTAACAGCAGAAAAAAACATGAATAATCCTGTCTAAAAATATGTTAAGGCTTATTTTACCAGTTCAAGGTATGTGCAGGGGCATAGCTCATAATTCTGGGTCCTGTAGAAAGGCATTTTCTATGGGCCCCTCCCTGCATCCACAGCTATTAATTCTAGCATCTTTTTGGGCCCTCCTCACATGAGGGCCCTGGATACTCGGTCCCCTTTTTGCCCCCAGTCCGACGCCCCTGGGTATGTGTGCTGCAATAATCATGCTTTGTAGCTTCCATCTTTTTTCACAGCAGATGCCTTGAATCTGTTGATAGTTTGTCATAACTGCATGTCTCAATCTGTCTATTTCTTTCCCCAAAACTCACCAGAAGTCATGATTTAAGGGTTTAAAAATGGGCATGCCCCCGGACCCCCCTAGCTTAACTGCTATCAACTTTTCATTAGGGGCTGAGCCCCCCAAAGGTCAGATCCTAGAATCGCCCCTGGTGTAAAGGGTGGATGGGTAGTGAATCTGGAATTCCTAACTAGCAGAAAATTGGTTTCTGTATAGCAGCAACATAGCTTGGACACTTTTAGTTAGTCTTTGGAGGAAATATATTAACCTGCTGGGCCATGCGCACAAACGTTCCAACCTTATTGTTGACAGGTTTTATGAGCCTAATGCACTTTGTGATGTATAGCATAATAACCCAGTCTATGACTGTAGGGCCTTACTCTTAATATTGGCTGCCGAGTGAATCAGGCAAAATTATTGTAATGAGACAAAATTTCCATACAACAGCAAAATGAGTTCATTACTCTGAGTTATATTGGTGAAGTAACCAAAAGAAATGGATGGTTTTATTAAGCTAGTAATCAAATTTCAGCCATAAACAGAATTAGGCAAACATGCAGACAGCAAAATGTAATAATAATTACATTAGTGTTATCAAAAAGGTTATCAGAATGGCCCCTGCTGCTTCTTATTCATCGCTTTCAAACAGAGATACTCTTTTCAGCTAGCTCGAAGTGGCCTTAGTAGGCTGACTGAGATGTGTACAGTTGCCTGTCAAAATTGATCATTACCCTACACAGCTGTACAAATACAGGTTGGAATCTAACACTTGCAACTGGTCAATTCCAGTCTTCTGATTTAAGCCTAACAAGAGAGGCATGACCCAACAGAATGTGGATCAGGGTAGCAGAAACCTAAGTATCTCACATGTCCTTTTTCCTCACAGCTTGCTCTACCTGGGAGATCCCCAGGTATTTCCAGGACAGCTGGGAGATGTAGTCCCTCCAGCACATCCTGGGTCTGCCCTGGGGTCTCTCCCAATGTGATCGTTTCCTGTATACTTCCAGAGAGAGAGAGAGCTTATACGGTTGGCACTCACTCCTCTTAAGATTTGGGATTATTTGATATTCGAGGCATTTAACATGAATTGGTGTGCCAATGGTGGGATTTAACAAAACTGACCTTGGATAGAATGATTACAGTGTTTTCACATAATACAGCATGGGTATATAATTTAAATTACAATCTCACAATTAAAAGCACAATCTACGTTAGGTGGATCCTAAAGCTGCAGCTCATACCTTATGTACCCATTAAACAAAGTATCAGTAGTTATTCCTCTCAAGGTTACCATCTCTCTTAGCAGCTAGTAGCTGGCTGTACTCTCCAGCTGTCCACTGAGGACTGCTTCATTGCATCCTCTACATCAGCTGATTATACTATCTATCAAGCCCAGCTGTCACTGCCCATTTAAACCTTTGTCAAGTCCTCCATGCAATGCAGCCTGCAGTAAACCAAGTAATTGCACTCCTGTAATCCAACACCTAAACATCACTTGCTCTGTATATTTCTAAAACAGATCAGCAAGATGGTGCATTTAAAGAGTAATATGTACGAATTGTGTTGCGTTGACGGTGGAATGAGTAGTCTTGTTGACAAATACACTGGTATCGAAAAGAACATTTTCTTGTTTTCGTTGTAGTTACAGCAAGCAAAAGGAAGGAAAAACAGATGCCAACTGCTTTTTTCTTGTTGCCAATGCACAAACAGGATGCTGGCAGCTACAAAGATTCAATTATAAAAAGTACAGAAAATAATTAGAAAAAATAATAGCACTTGAAAAAAATTGCCCCTCCAGAAATTGCGCATAACAATAAATCCGTTAATTAGCTCATTAATATTCAATTGGGGTCAGTGGACTTAATGGAACCTTTTTCATGGGCCAAGGAAATGTTTAACACTCACTTTTCCTCTGCCTGTTCTCATTATCAACTATGCACAGGCAGGCCTTATCAGCCCTCCAGATGGTGAGGAACAATGCAGCACCATTATCGTCTTACAGCAGCATGTGTGCCTTGTAACCGGTGTGTGCCTGGGACAGTGAAGTATAGATACTGAGGCATTTAGTGTAATTGATATGTGGTATATATCGTATTGTTTAGGCCTGTTTGTTTGCTTCGCTGGTATTCAAGGCGAGAGGAAAAGCGAAGATTGATTTTCACCGCAGCCATTCCCGCTCTCACCACAGGTCACAGATAACTTGTCAACGCAGGTTTTGGGGTTGGTGTAAAATGCATCAAGGCTAAACTCTCTCGAGCATTGTGGAGGATAGGGAGTTTCATCTCTGCAAACACAAGCCCTCTCATTGCCGTTACCTTGTGCATGAGAAAGATGTTTTATTAAACAAGTACATGGGATGGAGAGATGACCGAGCAAAAAGCTTTTTGCATCTCTGCTCTGTAAGGTTCTTATTTTTCTTTTTCGCAAATACAAACAAAAAGTTTATTCTTCAACTGTAAAATGTCCCGTTTAGTATTTTTGGTGCCAAAGCTTTAAAAATTGATCTGATGCTCCTTACATCATTTAAGACACCTTGTCTGGTTGCACAGAGGATCGGCAAACTTGTTAGGTCCCTGCCGCTCTCTCTTTTATAAGCTTCTCGAAGATTCAGATTACTTCAAGCTATTTTCACCAACATACGTATTAAGCCTATCATCAGAAAGCAGACCAAGACAGAACCCCTCATGCATACACAATTGGCCAGAAAATGACTGTGTCAAAGTCTATGGTAAAGCCAAGTTTAATTAATGTAGGTATGATGAAAGCTAAGTTGTCACTGTGGGGCATTTTAAACCAATCACATTTACATTGCCTTTGTTGGGATCTCTCCCAGAAATCAAGAACACCAAGAAATATGCTAGCAAGGATTTCACAGTTCTGTGATTTTCTGAGCAGAGTAAATAATGCAATCTGCGAAGAAATCTTCATTCACTGACAGTCAAAAGGGAAATTGATGCCACTTGTTACAAATATGCAGTACATTTATTTTTTATCAGCATTTTCCATAACACTGTGGATTAATGTGCCTCAATTCGGAAGATGAAGCGTGACATCGTCATTTTGCATTAACGTGCTCCATCTCTTGTATCCATCATTATATCTACAATAGCTAAATGTCAACCTTTTGGAAGCCAACATTTTCAGTCTCATTCTGGGTTATCCCCCTTTAGAAAATAAGGTAAAACATGAAAGCACAGTTTGTTTTTGTCTTTGTTTGAAGCAAAGGCTGTTGATTTTCACTGAGACGAATGCTGTTGCATTTGTTCTTAACATGTCAGTTTATTGGCACCATTCTCACAGCAAAGGGAGATTATTTGGAATGATATATTATCGCTTGAAAAAAGAACATTTTTGTATCAATTCAGTGGTGCAGAAAAACATGGGAATGGACTGACTGAGGGAATGACTTAAAGGCGATTTCCCCTCATCTTCTTGACAACTAAGTGAAACTAAAACGAAATTGAATTTGCCTGGCTGAAACAATGTAGGTAGAAGGATTTAACAATGAAAGCATTTCTAAACAAATAACTGACAATGTCTCTCAGCTGTGAAAGCTAACAGAGCACAATGGCTTGAACTGAATGTGCTGAATGTGCTACGGCCATCCCACAAATAGAGGTGATCCTAAATCATGTGCTTAAAGGTTGCAGCTTGAGAGCCCAGGTGTCATGGATAATTCCTACTCAGATATCTATAGCCCTCACTATCTCACCCCATTCTCTCTCTCCTAGCTTAACTTCACCTCTGTCAAACAGGCAAGCTTCCATCCTATTGATCCCCCCAACCTCCAAACCCCCCCACCTCAGGCCCAGGCGTAAGGGCAGTCACTAAACCTCTGGGCAATGGGAAAGAGGACACTCCCCACTGAGTGCAATTGGGATTTGAGAAAGTTAAACACTTCTCAAGCACAAAAATTCAGCCTGGGCAGCAGAGAGGGGATTCTGTCCTCAGGCGGCCTCACGTTCACCTGATCAGAAGGTCAGCCCCATCACCATCGTCCTTCTTGCCCATCTTGCTCTCTCGCTGCCTTTCAGTAGCTCTGGAACGGCTCAGCTTTCTAATTTACTTCAAACACTGCTGTCAACAGTTTTTGCTGCTGTCCTTGACTCTAAAATGATTCCGGGTTCATATTTTGAGAATGACACACTGCGGGGGTGAAGAGCAAAAGTGCAAAAGGGATGAAGGGGGAACTTTGATAGACAACACAAAACCGTAAATACATAGAATAAAACAATTCATAAAGACCACAAAGCACTAAAATAAGATAAAGTAAGATAAAGTTGGTCCTAAATTGATCATTAAAGCCCCCTTTGGCCATTTGGTTTTAAGAAAGACAGTATTTCTACATTTACTGATAGATGGATGGAATGAATAGAAATACTGTTGCATCCCAGTGTTTTTTGCCAGATAATACTGTTCTCTTCTCACTACAGTTAGTGTTCTTGTTATTGATCAGGTAAAGATCAATTAAAAACACAAATTCCATTTCAACCCAAACGGAGATTTGATCAAGTGCTCTGACCAGTCACCACATGGCGTATGCATTCAAAGCATTTATGACCAAACCAAAATCCTCAGAAAATGTAGACTTGATGATATAAAGACACATCTATCCAAACAAAACTATCTAAACCACTTTTGACTGCGCTCGTTTTAAAGACTACAATGATGCCAGGCTGGCCAGCTAACGAATGCAAAAATTAAAATGCTCTTTTATCATTACTTACAGCATTAATACATGCATTAAGTGTCTGATTCACTTGAAATGAAACAGATGTGTAGATTAAATAAAGCTGTCATATCAGCATATACGTGCTAGTTGTTGTTGGTTGTCCCTAAACAGATACAAACCAACTCAAGAGAGGGTTACAACACTGGCGTTGTACTACACTTCACCCTCATCAGTGTGCACTGTGTGTTCTGTGCCATCGTGTGGCAATTCTCATGTAAATTCATTGTTTTTCCTTTCATACATGATCAAATGTTTCGGTGGCACGAATATTTACACGTTCAGGTTCGCACAATCATTCGCAGCTTGTAAATGTAACCTTTAACAGGACACAGATGACACAGGAAACAACAAAGGCAGCACAGGAAAAAGTCAAATGTGCAGGACCAGACACAGAGAATCTTGGAAAGAGCAGAGGAGGCACAGTAAGGGACGCAGGAGATACACTTATATCGGTACACTTGTAGGCTAGATGGTTACGTGATTAGATCAAATGCTCTATTCTATCAAATATAAAAAGATATATGTTTTTTAAGAAAATAACCAATTCCAATACATGATATTGTATATTAAGATAGGGTATTGGAAAGTTGTTATGTCATTTCACAACAATATACCAATTAAGATAAATGCTATCTTAAGATAGCTTTGTTTAAAAGCTTGGACAATTGTCCTAAATCTGAGTTTGACTTATCTGGTTCATATTGTTTTCTAAATGTTAAAATAACGTCAATGTAACAGAACTTGAAGATTGATCTGTTCTGAAGATGATGCACTACTAGTGAATAACGGAAAGTGCCTTACAGGTTACACAAACCGAGACACGACAGAGAGGACAGATGGCAGGAGAAGACACAGCAGCCATTCAATATTACAAGTCCTCCATTACACAACACTACAGTACCCAGGACAAAGTACAGAACAGGACACAAATTGGTCGAACCATCTACTGGCCAAGTCAGTGAAAAAGTCTTTCCAAATGTACTTTCCTCCTGTTCTGGACTTAGTGGTTGTTAAACAGATGAGACCAGACAGGTCAACAGCAGGCTCCATATATACAACCAACTGCAAGTGATTTGTTGGTCCACACAAACATACAGTTGAAAGGTTTCCATTGTAGCTGACGACCATGATACCCCAGTGCCCTTTATCTATTCAGAATTATGGGTTTCCTGTAAAACAACCTGCAAGAGTGAAGGAGGGGTAAGGCCATATCACCACTACAAAAAGAGCTGCATGTTAACAAGAACAAGACAAGCACATTACGTTCAAACAATGCAGCACTGCCTCCAATCCTGAGCTCTCTTTCACTCACTACATCCCACCCCCTCGGGGTTAGCAGACCTTCCTTCATGTTCAAAGATTATCTGTTAATCCAAAATGTGCAGGAGCATGAGACGGCAGGAAAGGGACCAATACTCTGGGGGTTGGGAGGGAGGGATGCATGGCTTTATTTGTTTGTTGGCTTTCATATTAATCCATTGGAACACAGTGCATTTCCCCCCTCTTTTCTGGGCATGTGTAAATGTTTTAGAGCCATTAAATGGAAGATGAAATTTTCAATGGAGAGCATGTAAAAGTATTAATTGTAAAGACCATTATTTGGTGTCCATGAGGCTGAATCAGCTTAGCCACTCCATTCCCCCATTTGCATACAAAATGCTTTATTTTGGCAATCAATGAAAGTGCTCCACTGTATGTGTGGCTTATCACATGCTTGCAGGAAATGGATTCCTTAGCCATCTCGTTAAATTCTGTTGATGCAGAACAATTTGAAACATGGCACAGGCAGCAATGACATTTAAAGATGCCTCGGCTTAATTATATTTTGCAAACATTTGGGCTGTTTGTCCTCGGGGATAAAGTGCCTCCACTACAAAGTTAACTTGTTAATAATTCAAAATGAATCTCGCTTTTTGTTGAGCACCAATCATTATCTCCTATTAGTGCTGGTTAAGGGCATTCAAGGTGCCTCAAACACACAGGGGGAGACATGCTGCTATTTAATACTTAAAAAGAAGCACACACATGCAGCACCGTAAACTTGGTGAATTTCAGGAGAAAAATCCAGTCCTTAAAGTTCTTGGAAAAATGTCAACCTTTAGTACAGAGAGGAGATGTTAAAGTGCAAACTAATTGAAAAAAAATTTAAATAAATACATACATACACTCATATACAAAAATACAACCAGGAAACAGGAAGTGGATGTTAGCAGAGCTTATGTAACTCGCTAAAGGCTGCTGTATGCTTGAAACAAGCTAATTTGTACAAAGTGTCTTCTGAACTGTCACACTTGAAGGTGGAGCTGAAACTCTGCCGTCATACAGAGGGGTGGGATGCGATGAATCATTCAAATGGGGTTAACAATGCACACTCACACACAGGCATTCATTCAACATTTAAAGAGTTGAAACAATGATTTGATTTATAGAATAGTAGGTTGAGAGAAAATAAATAAGCAGAATCATGATTCCCCCAGTATTTTTCTCTAACCACCCCCGCCTTCTTGTTCACGTCCAAAGAAAAAAACAACAGACACAGCATAGCTTACCGGCTGGTAGCATGCAGCTAAAGACAGATGTTAGCATTAGCTTACCAGTAACCTGAAACTGCTTTTTCCAGACCCCTGTCCACTGCCGGTGACGGAGAAGAAGGATAAACAACAGAACTGAAAAATACTCCTGCTTTCCTAATGTCACCAGGATGGCAACATTTTGCCTTCCCTGTGAGTGAGTTTATGTAAATAAAGGTAAAGCATGTAAAGCGGCAGGGCTTCATGGTGTGTTCATGTGCATCTCGGTAAACAAACAAGAAGTAACCTTCTGCCATCTAGTGGCTCTTATTGTGGCACTGTGTCACAGCTGAAAAGAAAATGTTTAAAATCAAAAATGTAATTGAATCAATAATATACATAATTGTTTCAAGCAAAAATTTAAAACATTAACTTGAGAAGCTTTGCTGCTTTTCGTTGTCTTTTGCTAAATGAATATCTTTGGATTTTGTACTAATATTTGGACAAAACAATACATTTGAAGATTGCACATTGGGCTTTAAGAAAATCGCGCTTTCATCATTTCATAAAATTTTTAGACCAATTCATCAATTAATCAAGAAAAAAGACAGCAGATCAATTGATAATGAAAACAATGGTTAGTTACAGCCCTAAATGTATGTGTTAAACAGTGTTTTGTAAAAAATGTAATGTCAGGACAAAATGGTAATTAAAAAGTTGCAAAAAAAAGCCGTCGCGTATATTGTATATGCTTCAACTTAGACAACTAAGATAGAAAAGTCAACAGAGAAAAGTTAAGCTGCATCATACTCTTGAAACTGAATGTCTTAGCTCTACCTGTACACTAACAGAAAAACATGTTTTTCCATACATCCTGTATATGTGCATTCATTAGGAAGAGCTCACATTCGAGGTCTATGCAGAAAGTGTGCATGTGTTGTATGATAGTCCATAAAAGCAACACAAACTTAAATTGCATCCTTTGGTGAGAGTGTACATGTATGTCCTTCTGATACTGATAAATTAAAGTGTACAGACTGACCCATACAACTAAAAGACAGCCACCGTCTGGCCTATATTGTTAAGCATGTCTCGGCTCCATAAATCCACCTCATTCACTTTTCATTGCTGTCTTTCTTCTATTGTATGAATACAGGATTTAAATTTGTGAGTGTGTCCTTTATGAAACTTAAAGCCAGGTGCATCCCCATCAATATCAGCAAAAGAGAAAAAAATTAAATCTCAAAATATACACTGTAGGTGTGCATTGATTTAATATACTGCCATAAGCCCTTGCTCCTACACTCGACATGCAATTTGGAAATAAATTGACTGATTTAGAGAGAGGCACAGGGAGGAGTGGAAAAAAACCTGATGTAAACCTGGTCCGCTACTATTGAGTAAGGTGACATTGCGCAACAAATCACTTGCATGAATAGAGAAAGAAAACGATTTCTATTTCTAAAAAGTAATTTTGTTTGGGGAAGGTGCGTTGATTGCCATGTATGTGAATCTATTCCTCACTCGACTCCAGGAGCATGAACATTTTATTAAAGTCAATGTTATATTTAGCTGTTAGCATAATAATCAGAAAGCCCAGACTTTCATCCAAAGAAAAACAGAATCTCATTCATTTCAAGTACATAATAGAAGGCCAACTGCAACAGCCTATCTTTCCCAGGCTTTGTATACTGCTGTGCAGGAGCAGAAATAGTTGACTTTTCCAGCAGCAGAGTCCATTGTGTATTAATTGAGCCCGATGAAGAATAATTAAGTAATTAAAGGCTGGATAAAGGCACAGTAAACAGATAAAAGACAAGTTCCGTTATTAACAATATTGTACACTGCAGAGTGAATTGGACATACCTCCAGTATGGCATCACTAAAAGAAGACAAAGCATCAAAGGCACCACCCAAATGGGCCAACAGTCTGTATGTCATTTCTTAAAAGAGCTTGTGGCTGTGAATATGCACAAATGTAAATGTAATACTTCCCAGCTGGATTTTGGGAATGTGAGTGCACTGTGATATTTTCACCACTCTGACATTAGCAGGTTTATTTTTTGAGTAATTGCACAGCTTGATGTGTACTCAGGGGTTTCTATGAGAACAACGAAAGTCTTATTTCAACAATGCTGCAATTATGGGGAAATATGGGAATACATTTTGAGCCAGTTCACAGTTGAGTTGACTGGAATAATAGGAATAGAAAGCAAGGGTGAAAATGGCAATTCGAATTTCGACTGTTTTTAAAATACGAGCCTGTTACAAAAACAAATCCTTACAACTCAAATCTCTAATACCCTCTATGTGTCAGATACTGCAGCACGTCCATATTACTTTGAAGTAGTTCATGGTGCCAAAATTTCCCAAACAGTGGTATCTGCTTTATTCAACATACAGCAGCCATAATCTCTGTTGGCATCATATGCTGGTTGGCAGTGATAATCTATAATCCATTCATCCAGAAAGGGTAAACAAATGCATATTTGTTTCCTAGGATTAAAAGCTTATAGAGGGTGTATGGCATGGCCAATAATTTTCATCCATGCCAGCTATGACAGAATTTCCAGCTGTATTGCAGATACAGTTTTTTTTTTTTTAAAGTCACAAGGCAGTATTCCAAGTATTTGAAAACAAAGTATGGACTAATGATCCAAATATTATTATGATAGGAAAACCCAAAGTAAATATTCTCCCATGACAATATCTCTTTTAATGATAATTTTACAATTCCGCAGATTTGTCATTTGATATCCATGCCTGCCAGCCTGCCTTGTGGTCAGCAAACGGAGCTGTCACATGAAGGTCACCAGTTCACAGTTCAAGATTGAAAAGGTCTACAACGATTATTTGACTGAAATGAAACCCTACATTGCTGCAGGAATAAGATGCCAGTCAGGACATTGAAGAAAATATTTCTTTAAACAAAACACTATTTCAACACTAATGGAAAACCAGAATTCCAGTACTGCCTTGCGGTTGTATGCCTTCGCCAACCAGTCAAGTCGCAGTTTACATCCATGTCTGTCCAGACTCATATAATGTATGTAGTGTATACTTTGAAGGAGTTTAATAAACAAGTATTAAGTGTATTTATTTTGGCTAAATGGAAGTTATCACTATATGTATGATTCCAGTGAATAGTTTCCAGTAAGAAACATGCTGTCTTCACCTAGAGACTATTTTTACAGAGGACTGATCACCAGAAGTTTAATATTAGACAAACCAAAGAGCTTGTGTTGGACTAACAGAGGAACAGGAGGCTCCCTGTCCTGATTATCATCCAGGGGAGAAGATGGTGGTGGCATGTCCTCGACTCATTGAACTTGAAGAGCAAGAATTGAGCATGCTGTTAGAGGGCTACTACTGCACTCACAGAATTGGAGTTACATCAATGTAAGTACTGTTTTAAATAGATACAGATATCCGTCCGTTTATATTATTTGATATTGGTGGAAAACCATGGCCAAGGGCTATTAGGAAAGTTGTGTACTCAAAACAGGACCTGATGATGCAACCACAAATTTCGGTCCCAAACACTAACCACTGGAAAAGCAATAGATCCACAATAGAGTCCACATTTGTGCAGTCATATTCATTAGATATGACTGCACAAATGTGGACTCATATTCAGACAGGGTATCCAGGCCAGCCTACTCTAAAGGTTCAAAGGTGTAGATTCCACTTCAATACTAAACAATAGACAGTAGGCCTCAGCCTCCAAAGCACCGCTTAATAACTATTTAATTACCAGATGACTCCTCACTGTGAATAATCCATTGCCTTTGAGGCCAGCAGCAATTGCCACCACAAATATGTCTAACTTGGGGAAACACAACCTTTCTAAAGCACTTCCTCAAGAGGTGTGCTAGCAATATGGAGCCTTTAATGCACTAAGAGCTTAAAATCAATTCTGAAAAGTAGCTAGTGAAGGCATACAAGAATTTGAGTGTTCGCTTTATGAAAAATGTTTAGCTGATGCATCTGAACAAGCAGGAGGCAATTTGAGAATACAGAGCATTACAGTACGCTAGGCAGAATATGATGAATACATGATAACAGATTCCATGTTTTAGCACAGGCATGACTGCTTCAATCTTGAACAATACTGCTTTACTTTCTAAACTTGTTTCTTCTTGTCTAGTCGTGGCTACTATAAAAAGAAAAAAGCCAAGATTGTCTGCAGTATTTGATAACATTGTGTGTTACTCAAGATGTAATTCATGAATTTGCATTTTCATTAAAAAAAATTACAAATATTTTATTAGCATCTAGCTGTATAAAACATTGAGCCATCCACTTTTGAATATTTATGATGACAGTCAAATCCCTGTGGGTTTTGAGAATTGCATAATAAGTGGAGCTGCACATCATCTGTATAATCAAGTACACTGATGGGATTTCTATGCAAAAGATGGCCTAAAGATGACATATAAATAGAGGACCTAGATATGACCCCTGGGGAACTCCACAAAGCATACAGAAGGGCCGCTTTACAACATGTAAGTGCTATTCTTAACCCTATACCTTTCAAAACAATTGACATGTCCATCCAATGCTTAAAGCTGGTTTCCCACCGCACGCGCAGCAACCTCCCTCACAACCACCTACCTGCAAAAGCAAAGCTGTTTTAAAGGGGTGATAGAATGATTATATAGGGTATTTCACACTGTTCCTTAAGGTCTCCTAATGGGGTATGTAACATTGGTTGGGCTGAAAATTGCCTGGTTGATATGTTATTGGCCCTTATGCACCCCTTTGTTTTGGCCATATTTGAAACAAGAGCTTTTCTTCCAAATATGGTATGCTCATGAATATTTAGATGAGCTGCGCACTGATTGGTTGAGCAAATCCCCATACACACACAATAGAGACACGCGCTGATTGGTTGAGCGAATCCCCATACACACACATTAGAGAAGCGACAGAATCTCATATTCCAGACACTTCAATGTTTCATTACCAAATTCACTTCTGAGACTTTTTTATGCAAGAAATCAACTATATAAAGCTCAAATATGGGCCGTTTTACGAAAATTGATGGCTAATTGCAAATTTGGTAAGACGTGTTGGACTTTAGGAGCTCCACACAGTCTGACGAGAAAGTAGCAGCCTGCTGGGCTCCATACCCAGGGCAAAGTCACCCTTTGTGGATTACTGCACTACCGGGGTTCTGCGGCCGGCTGCCGGCATAACTATAATATATTTACAGTTTGAATTTCGTCACGGCACTTATATCACAGCTACCCCAAGGTCTTACAAAGCTAACAAAAGCTAACAGTCTGATTTGAATTTAAGGCATTTTTATGAACGTGAGGGGTCTTGTTAGGAGGAGCAGCTAGCTAGCTATGTGTCCCATTCAATACAATGGGAAACAATTGCAGCTAGCTAGCTACACTTTCGGCATAACTATAGTATATTTACAGTTTGAATTTCGTCACGGCATGTATATTACAGGTTCCCCAAGGTCTTACAAAGCTTAGCTAACACTTCAATTTAATGCATTTTTGTGAATTTCAGAGGTCTCGTTAGGAGGAGGCTAGCTAGCTCTCATTGATGGACTCCAGCTCACCGCGGGCTCTATCAATGAGACTCGCGGACAAGATACGTTTATTTCCCCAATCGTTTGTTTAAATAACTCAACACACATATCCATTATAAGATTAACTGGAACCTGCAGTAAGAGACTGCGGGTGTAACAAGCTCGCTGACCGCGCTCTCAGTCACACACTGGCCATTTAGCAGGAAGAGGGGAGGGAGAACAGCGAGCTGCAGGCCCTGGTGTCTGTCAGGGCAGCGGCGTTTGGTAGTCCAGTCACCCAGAAAGGGTGAGTTTGCACGGGTATTGAGCACCGCGGGCTGCCGGCCGTGACGGAGGTCAATCGAGCTCACAGCAGGCCGGGGTCTGTGAAGGAGGACAGGCAGCACCAGCCGCTGAACTCCGACACACAGTCGGACAAAATTTGCAATTAGCCATCAATTTTCGTAAAACGGCCCATATTTGAGCTTTACACAGTTGATTTCTCGCATAAAAAAGTTTCAGAAGTGAATTTTGTAATGGAATAGCAGAGATCTGCGCGACCTAGATTCAGAAGACTACCTGATCTCAGGTCAGTTGTGTAGCCTATGTAAATGTTGGGCGTGACCGTTCTCTTAATACATCCATGGGCGTGACAAAGGTACAGGTCCTGGGATGCTTAAGTCAACTTCTAGCTTTGTTGAGATTTGCCCGTTTTCAGCGGCAGTTTCAAAATATGAGATTTTCATAGTAAAGGGGTGTCAATGGGATTTTGAGCTTCTATGTACTGTATGTCCTATTTACCCACCGAACTGTCGTTATTCAACTATGACAAGGTAAAATCGGTTTTGCATTCTAGCACCCCTTTAAAAACAGTTGCTGCCGCCCGGTGGTTACCGACAGAAGTTCAGCAAGGTGAACTCAAGAACTCAGACCAGAATTCGTGCGGGTTCACTTGGGCAACAACCGCTTCATATCCCTACCGCCGGGATCAAAACCACTTCCCCTCTGCCGCCTTCCCTTCATTGAAATGACTGGAGGCGGCAAGTTACTGCGCGGCGGTATGAAAGCCCCTTAATAAGGATTGCATAATTAATCCAGTATCAAGGTCAACATACCTGATCAAAAATTATCGCCAAAATCAATAAGCAATGAATTACTTTAAGTGAAATTGCATTGTTTCTGTTTCACATTCACAATGGCAGATACCGATTGTTGCCCGTTTTCAACTTACATGGAGTAACCAATGGTTTCAAAAAAACCTTTAAAGGCCCTGAACACCCATTCAATTCAATTTTATTTATAGTATCAATTCATAACAAAAGTTATCTCGAGACACTTTACAGATAGAGTAGGTCTAGACCACACTCTATAAATTCCAAAACCCCAACAATTACAGTAATTCCCTAAAGAGCAAGCATTAGCAGTGGCTATTGCGACAGTGGCAAGAAAAAACTCCCTTTTAGGAAGAAACCTCGGCAGACCCAGACTCTTGGTAGGCGGTGTCTGACGGGCCGGTTGGGGGCGTGATGAACAGTGGTGATAATAGTCACATTAGAAGTCACAGTGACTTCGAAGGTTATCGTGGAAGTTCATGTCATAGCAGGGCACATTGTGTCATACTGAGTAGTGCAATCTCCTATACCGGATCCTGACTATTCTGTGCATAGGGACATCACAGCAGGGCGTTGTCAGTTAATGTGGCTGATTGGACCTCTTCCCAGGACTGTGTGGGTGTGGTTAGACTGATTGAGTGACATCTTCCTGAGTCCCCTGTTAGTGCTGTTGCACCTGTTAGGGCGGGACAAATGACAGCTGTATAATTCTTATTGGTAGAAAGAATTTGTGACCTAATAAATTCCCATCAAAGCTCCGGCCCACCTTCAACCTGAGCAGAGTCTAATCAGCCAGAATATCTGAAACACCTGTGTGGGTGTTCAGAGGCTTTAAACTCTTGATAAATATTCTGTAAAAGATGCCATTGACTTTTTCCTAATATTATATAGGGCCTAATATAATTCCTGCTGCACCTTTAAATGGCAAAATATAACAGTAATAATGACACAAATGGATTGAAAAAAACATTTACAACTCATAGTTAATCAAATGAGCCTTGCTTTTATCTCATTTCCAAACTTGCATACATAAAAGACTGATGGCAGCAGGAGAATCCCATACAACTATCCCAGCGGAAAATAGGACTATTATCACAATGTAATTAGAATACTGAATGTATAGCCTATCTATGCATCTTTCACTAACTACATTTCCTCCATATTTTCTAATAATTTTGATAACTGCATCTATGTCACATGGTTCATTAATTTTCTGTGCTTAATGTTTGTCCTCAATTAACTGTCTGCGTTTCGTTTTCAATTTAGACAAGACAATTTTCCACTTTCCATAATGTGGACAATAAATTTAAAAACAAACTAATTTTAAGTAATAAACTTATTTATGATAAAACATAATTAATTCAATGTTACATATACAGGCCCACACAGGTGTCCCAATTGTGATTATGAAGTTATGCCTTTATTAGAGCTGACTAAATGTGTGTACTAATATTGTAGGAAGACGCAAGCTGTACCATTGCTAGTGAACTACAAATGTGGTAAAACTGCACATTGGTTTTGGGGAGAGAAAAAAAAATCCATCCTTAGTCACTAGATTCTAAAATAGTTAGACATATCTATTAAACATCATACATTACACTACAGTACTGTTTGGACTCGGAATAGGTGATTTCCAGTCTTATACATGCCATACCTCTGTACCTGAGCCTGCACTGCCATCTCCTGCTTTGGTATGAAACACACACCAGAGGGTCCACAGACTGAATAGGTTAATAGGTCATGTGTTGCATTCATGTGCTCATCGTAAATACCAAATTTGTAAATGCAAGTTGTATATTCAAGGCCTTTGCTTGGGAATAAATCATGAATCCTGTAAAAAATTACTTTTGGTGGCTGTTAAGCAAAGGAATGTAAAGAAAGACTTGCACATTTAGGGTGTAATCTCAAACTAAACTTTACTGTAAGGACTCCACCATCTAAATGTTAGAAGGGGCTGCTACAAAACAATAGAGAATGCATGCAGCCAAGGGCAAAAAACACATTGGTTCAATACAGTGTCATGATGGCTCATCTTTGGCATTTCAAACAAGCTTAGTGTTAGCATTTAAAAATATGTTAACAGTGGAAAAAAAATAAAAGAAAGAATAATACATCACAACATGACAATTTCAATGAGAAATGTTAGCTAGTAAGCATAATAACGTTAACACAGAGTTTACCAGATCAATATAAAATGAGATGGACATGCCTGGAAAAACACGTCCTACTTGTGCTTGTTTTTTTTCTCTGACAAATCATAAAGTGATCAACTTTATTTACTTAATTACACTTTCCATCCAAAGCCATCAGTCTGCCACTTTTATCAAACCTGAATTACCACTAACTAAGAGCGATCATGAAGTCACACACTTGAATCCTACATTGCTTCACATGTCAATCAGCAAAGCACCGATCAGCCTGACAAACACCCATAACACAGTAACACAGTGAGCTGCCTTACCTTGACCCATGTATGTCTTCCTCCTCATTTTTTCCAGCTTTGGCTTGTTGCAGTGATGACCCTAAAAAGAATGTATATGAAATGACACCTGATTAAGCAAGGTCAGTGTATGTGATTGTATGCACCAAATGCGGATACAATAATACAAAGCTAAAAGACTAGGCCCATATTGTTATTAAACTAATTTTGTAGAGATTGAATCAAAATTGAAGGCTGTGGTTTTTATGTTTTGTTGGGACAAAATAAATAATGATGGAGAACCTTGGCTGAAATGGGGTTGGCATTCACAGAATGATGTGTCTTGACTCAAGTAATCCAGGGAAAGGGGAATTTTGTTTCAAGAGTGTTTGGCTTTCATGACCAAACAGTAAAGGTGGTGCATTGATGTTGATTGCTGATTAGCCGATTCATCGGTTGCTGTAGATGTTGGTTTTTTTAATTACTTTTAGGGCATAATAATAATAATAATAATAATAATAATGCAATAGGCCAGTTAATTCCCTCTTCTGGGATTTGTGGTCAATATTTCGAACAGCACTTGAACGCAGCTGATGTAATCTGGTCTAATCTGGGCAGGAACGTCACCAGATGAGAGATGACATCTGTGGATACTATTTTAACTGTTCAAGTGAAATAAACGCATGACTGTCATTTTGTGAGTTGAAATGTCTATAACAACTTGCCAGAAGGTTACTCTTATATCATGCTCTGTTCTCTGTATTTCTCTTTTCCTGCCCAGAATGCTTTTACCCAGAGGGAAAAAGGAGATGGGACGGCCTGAGGGTAAGGCGGCTTATCAGATCATCATCCATCCAACCATCTCCATCCCGCTCCATCTCTGATGTCTTTTTTTGTTGCTGTTGCTGTGCTTTTGTTGTTATTGCCAGCTGTTACTTTGACTATACAGAGTGTGCCAGGCCCAAGGCCCCATCATAGATACACAATGAATGAGATAAAAATAGAAAAACATGTATTTCACATAAATTGAAGAATATGTATATGGAATATGTTGTACAATTAAAAAAAGCTTTTACACCTTATGTCCACCATGGAAGTACTGACACATATTAAGCTGCTGTGTTTGTTGATAAATCTGACCTAAAGATGGAAGTGGACACTTAATATAAATGTAGGGCTACTCAAATACTCCGCTTGAAAGTTAGATTGTAGCGTGTCTGATTATATATCTGTAAATGGCTTAAGCATATTAAGCAAATAGATATACTTTGCTTCTTAAAAAAAGTGTCCCTGTTCATGAGAAGGTTGTATTTATTTATTTTTAAAATATTACAGTTTAACTTTATGAGTTTATTCATATTTCATTACAGGCTAGAAATAACTAAAATTTGAAGAAACATTTTTTTTTATTGTGTTAAGGCCGGCAGTTAAAAGCAACATACTGACTGCCACCGGCTACCCCACTCTAATCAAGCAGTGCTTTAGGCTAAGTTTTTCGAACATTTAAATAGAATATAAATTATAATAAATTACCAACAATCCTTGAAACTACAATTCTAATCAACTACCAAAAACATAAAGTAGCTCTACTCAACCATTAATAACCTAAACCAAAGGTTTTCAACATTTTTCAAGCCAAGGACCCCTAACTAAAATAGAGACGCAACAGGGGCCTCTATACATTAAACATACATGTGGCATAGTTAATCCTTAGGATTTACTGTAGCTGTGGATGGCCTTAGTGACTACCTTACCTATAGGCCAGTAAGCAGTGGGTTATATTTGGTCAAATATGTTGGCTTCATGTTAAGACTTTTAAAAAAACTTTCAAAAATTAACAATAATTTGGAGGACCCCTGCATTGACTCTGAGGACACCGTAGGGGTCCCGGACCCCCAGTTGAAGATCCCTGACCTAGCTAAACAATGACCACAAACTTATGTTGATCAGAAATAATCAATAACCAAACAAACCAAGCAAACGACATGACACAAATGTCACACAGCTAAAACAACAGTTTTCTCGGATGTTTCACATCCTCACGACACTGTCGTCACAGGGTATTTATCCCTGACTGTGTTGTACTGTATATTACTATATTGACTGTTAAAGTGAGCACTATTTCCTAACAGAGCTGTGTATGTGTGTATGTTATGTTACCTTGTGACTCCAAATAGGGATACGTCTCTCTTCTCTTCAGCCATATCTCGTTCGTCCGAAGTTAAGGAAATTATTACTTTCCTTTGGTTATTGTTAGCAATTCAACGCGTCTATAATGTTCACATTCATCATGGCTTATAGTGGCAGCATGCTAACATCCTCACAGTGCGTTAGGCTACCAACAGATGGCGCGTTTTGATATATAATTTTAGAATTATGAGCGATTGTTTGAGATGTATCTCGCCAGTATATTGTGATAAAGATGGTTATTTTTGTTTGTGGGCATTTTCAAATTTATAACGACCACATTAAACGGCTTTACAAGCTAGCTACACACGACATTCAATGCTACTCAAGCTAACTAGCTAGTGATACTATTTCCATTGACATAAAAGACTATTTCACCACAGTAACCTGTATCTCTGCTTTGCTATGCGGACTTGATTGTAATTGGTAGAACAGACTGTCAATCATAAGCAACAGCATATGATTGGTGCAATGAGGCGCTGAGGGCGGCACAAAGGACAGATAATGTGCTTTATCCAACTGTTCGCAATAATTAGCTAAAATGTTGTGAAATGTACAATACAGTAACATATTGTGTCTGCAGACTCACCTTTCCAAGTTGTTTTTTTAATAGAAAATCTGGAACAGTGTCTGCCCTGATTGTTTGATCAAAACCACAGTATTTACCTGATACCAGTGAATAATGTATACTAAATGGGAAATCAATTTAATGTTAGTAAACTTGCAGTGCTGGCAACAAAAATAATTTCTTTCCTCAAGGATTTAACTACATAGCCTACTACTTGCATGTAAATGAGAAAAGAAGCTACATGTAGGCTACTTCTTGTTGAGGAAGCGGTCGCTGTTTGGTATTTGCAGGAAAAAATGCTTTAATTATTGATAGATTGATTGATTGTTTTTTGTCTTCTCCAGTTGGACCGGGGTTCTACCCTCCTGTGATGCACCAGCTGTCATTGCCAGAGGACCCAGAACGGTGGGGTGTGGACCCTTCGTACTCCATGACACACAGTGCTGAGGCCATGGCCAAAGTAAAAGGCATTGGACGGGGCAAAAAGTACAACCTAATGGCTCAAGCAATACCCATATATGGCTTTGGGATACTTCTTTACATCTTCTATATAATCTATAAGGTAAATACTATGACTGACCTGCTTGATAGGTAGGTAGGTTGTATGAATATAAAACACTATACTGTAGAGTACTGTACAGTATATGAATATAAAGTGTTATCATGCAGCTTTACACTACACTATATTATACTGCACTATAATGTATGTCAAGTAAATACTGCATAATGAGAAATACCATGGTGATTTCTGTGACATTAGTGATGGCAATTAAATGCATTACGCTAATCATAATCATTTTTATGTTCACAGCTGACATGTAAGGGGGAGACTACTAAATCAGGAAACTACACAACAGTAACCAAGGCAAACATCGAGAATAGGATTAGTAAGTGTATTTCCAAAAACTATTTGTGTTATTTAACTACCCTATAGGGTTCCAACTAATGTAATTTGAACTGTTCATGGACAATATGTTAACATTTGTTTTGATTCTTAAATAATTATTAATTAGTGGTATAAGTTTATTCAGTGAAAGAATATCCAAAGCCAAAAGTACAGTGGCAAATTAAACTGTGCTATTATAAATTTTGTGTGCATGCATGCATGTGTGTGTGTGTGTGTGTGTGTGTGTGTGTGTGTGTTTGTGTGTGTGTGCATGTGTGTGTGCCAATGTACACATAAATTGACACACACATAATTTGCAATTACATGGAAATTCATTATATTTTGATGTTAAAGTTGTTGTCTGTAAGATTTGAGTTAAGTTGTTTCTAGCAGCAGCTTTGGTGGTAAGATGTTATTGCAGGGGGGCCTCTGGGACTAGCCTGACAAGCCAGACCCACATCAAGATGTTGGGTCTGGGAACTCACCATTGACAGGGCTCAATCCAAGGGGCGGGATAAACGGTTGTCTTTCAAATTCCCTCTGCACGAAATAGGATAGCGCTACAACCAGGCAGAGCAACAAAGAAGGTTGCAAAGCTAGTTGATAGACTAAACTTTTGCTGTATCTGGTCGGCAAAACTCCCAACACATCTTCCTTTTTTAAGAATGATTTCTGTGCCGTTCTTTGTTCTTTTCTCAAAGAAAAGCTTAACTCCAAGTCTTCCAGAAGACCGCTGTTCCCAGCAGCAGCAACCATAAGCCCGCCCACCGACTCTATACACAATGTGATTGGCCTGACGAGAGTTTGGTTTTTCCAGCTCGCAAGTCAACAGAGAGTGCCTAGACTCTCCTGGATGCAAATTAAATTTGCTGCAACTAGGGTGCGTCTAGATTTCTAGGCTACTCTGGGACCTCATCTCCCAGAGTTACTTTCGAAAACGAACAGTGTTGACTGAATGACGTCGGTAGATTGGCAGCTCTAACCTGCAGTTAGTCCACACCAAGGGGGTAAGCCAGCTTCCACAAAGCGTACCTCTTATGGCGCCATTTTGATGCTACCTAGCATTCACCCGCCGTTAGCATTCCATTGACTGCTATTAATTTTGACGTCATTTTGACAGCGAATAACTTTACATCTGAAGCGTTTAAAGACTTTATTTGTCCATTGTTTATTTCTAAAGAAACATGACAATATATAAAAGGCTCCATTACCTTGTATCTCATGTTATGGCTCTGTAGCAGACGTTTTTGTAAAAGTAGGCTAACGATTGTGTCATAACTACGCAACTTACTGTCACACAGTAGAGAAATTACCGTACAGTACAGGAGAAGCTCGCAGGGAGTTTTGACTTACATTAGCTGTTTAAGTTTAATAACTAATGTTAACTAGCATTTTAGTTAGCAATAATTAGCCTGTGCCTATGTTATCTCCTTACATATACCTATGCTCTCAGTCTCTGCAAGATTCAGAATGATTGAGATTTCTCTTGGCACAGCTACCAGAAGACTTACAACTTTCAGACAGGTTGCTCAGGTCACATCTACGTAGTCAAGTTCAGTTGGAGGCTACGCAGTAACGCTCAGCCATCACCGGAAAAGTGCTTCTCATATACTTCACTGGTCTCTGTAGAAAACAACGGCGTCACATTGTCCATTTTCTTACTGTCTATGGTCCACACTGATAACAGTTTAGTCTAAAATGAGCTAATGGCTAATACATCCATGAAGATATGGGCCATGTGGGGACACATGCAGCCGTGGAGATGAAAGAGCCGGGGAGGCCACGGCTAGCTAAGGTGGCTAATCGTGCTAACACAGTCAACAGTGCTAACGCAGCTAGCGGGATTACTAGCGGGGCTATCAGGTGATGTTATCCACAGTGAAGCCGTCTGCATTAGCACTGTTGCCCGTATTAGCACGGTTAGCCAGATAGCGTTAGCATCCAATCTAACCAATGTGACACAAACACCCTACTAGCCACTGAGGCAGAATGTGATATAACCTCAGCTGATGAAGTGGAGGGCAAGGATGAGCGGGAAGCACTCACCGCCTTCCCCTTATTCGCCTCACCCGGGAAGGAAAAGAGCCGAACGTCCCAATTTTCGAGAACAATGGTACGCAGCATAATAGGCAGTGACAAGCTCCATCTGTGCAGACGGGGAAAACCAACCCCTTCCGACTGATGTAAAAAGTGCCAGTAACTGTGCGCTCCATTTAAATTTAGGGCAGGAAAGTCACCACAGACAATCAGATTGTATTACTTGACAAAGCAGCAAATACAAGCACTTTCGTCAGTGGGTTACATGCTCAATCACCATTGTTTTAATTCACTCTTTGATAGATAGGTACTTTTACAATTAACTACATGAAAATCTTACGGACAACAACTTTAAAACAATGTTGTCTCTTATAAATCTTGTAGCACCCGATGAGCTTGTTAGGCTTCAGGAGAGACTTCTGCGAACAGAAGCGATGATGGAGAGGATTGTCTCTGCAAAGAATCGTGGTTCTGGGAGTAGGTAAGACTTGTTTTTTTTCTTAACATCCTACTCTTCACTGCCCATAGCACAGAAGAACCAGAAAAATGACTTATACTGGCATAAATCAGTACAGACCTGGTGTTGGAGCCATTACACCACTTTGTTTTGTGTTTATAGGCTACCATGTTGGTTATGCCAATTAATATGCAGTTTTATGTGTGAGCACTGGGTGGAGCATTGCCTTTGGTAAGGCATAAAGGTAATCAGCCACAGCTACACAGGTGTGTGGAAATAGGGGAAAGCATACAGCTTGTCGTGTCATTGTTTGATTTGTTTGACAAGGAAAATTAATAGAACTAAACCAGAAATGAAATGAAATGGACTGTAATGCTTGTGCGATGGTGAGCAGGCCGTTAAGGAAAATAAATGGGTCACAGCACCGAAATGCACACAAATTGTGGACATTGATTATTGGCATGCACAACAAGCGTCCAAGCAAGTTCTCCCCTGATCCCACCGTATTGGCCTAATGTAGGAATTGATAAAAGACTCTACACCTGGCATGAAAATAAAAGGCTAAATTATTCAATGGTGGAAAGGCCACTGGCATATTTTACTTAACAGCTTCTGCTACTACTTTGTTTAAAAGTCTGTCATAAAACAGCATAGGTTGTTTAAAAATGCAATCAATTCAATCAAATCAAATGTGTAAGAACATGAATTTTCTAGTTGCTAGTTTATTGGAAACTACTCATGTCACTTTTGGACATGCTGATGTTAAATCTTTTTTTTAACAAGCAAATAAAAACAGAGACTCATAGACTTAATGTTCAAAATGTGTTTATTAGGATAAACCCCTTGAGATGTATAATCTTGTTTTCAAGGGGGTCCCAACATATAACACAATCATTACATAACAAAATAATAATAATAATAATAATAATAATAATAATCTGTATTAGTCACAATTCATTGGAAAAATGTAATCTCGGCTTCATCTCACTTAGTAAGGACTTTGAGAAAACAAGAAGAATCAGGAAATCAAGACAAAAAAGAAAATATGCATTGTAGCTATACATGGCAATTGAATGTAATATAAATGAAAATGGAAAGAACCATTGGCATAGAGTGATGTACCATAGCATTGTCGTCTTGCATGACTCTGCTTCATTATCTGTCCTGCTCTCTAGTGGCAGAAGGAGGAAGAGTAAAACTTCTATATCAAAGAAGGAGGAGAAATTACTCAAGCAACTTAGACAGATCACACAGCTGATACAGGAGGGCCGGTTGGAGGCAGTCTCCCCAGAGATGGAGGCTGAGGAGGTCCCCTACTGTGCAGACTGGGAAGGTACATACATGCCTAAATCTTAATCCCTAATCTCCTCACATCATTTTACAAAATCTATATTTGTTGCACTTACTGTATAGTCGCAGATTTTGTCTTTTCAAATCACAGTTTTAATTATAAGAAGCTGTTTTATGTAAGCAAAATCTCATACTGTATATGATGCATCTTTTTGTACACCAATGCAGGCTACCCAGAGGAGACCTACCCAGAGTATGATGAGCCCTATAAAAGACGTGGATTTCACACCTTTACACTAGAGGAACCCCCCCACCAGCTTACCGCTGAAGCCCTGGCAGAGAGGATGGAGCAAGAGGAGGAAGAGATTATGGCAAGGAAACTATCCATAGTTAAAGAGGAGGATGAAGAGGCAGAGGGAGAGGAGGAGGACGAAGAGGATGAGGATGATGAGGATAAAGAGGAAGAAGTGGAGGAAGTAGAGGAAGAGGAAGAGTTAGAAGAAGAGGAGGAGGAGGAGGAGGATGAGGGGGAGGTGGAGGGGGAGGAGGAGGAGGAGGAGGAAGAGGAGGAGGAGGAGGAAGAGGAAGCAGAGAAAATACAGTTGCTCAGTCTTCCTTCATTCCAGCCTGCTGCAGAAAGAAAGCAAGAGAGACTTGGTTTGCAGTTGAGCAAAGAGCTACAGTGTCTTAATGGAGGCAAGAAGCAAATTAGCTTTAGTGACCACAAAGATGTGTTCTGCTACCCTAAAGAGTGTACTTATGAAGAGGAGGAAGAAGAGAAGCAAGAGGAGGTAGGGGAAGAAGATGAGGGCACAGAGGGGGAAGAGGAGGAAGAAGAGGATGAAGATGATCCAGTGATGGAGGCAGAGAGCCTGCAGTTCAGCTGTGAGGGTTGTCCCAACCCAGAGGAGGAAGCAGAGGAGGATAAAGAAGAGTATTTGTTAGTGTCAGAGCCTGTGGAGGAAGACAGCCCTATCCATGCAGACATGCCTAAGGAAGTCGGGGCGAGTGGTCTGAGGATGCGGAACAGGAGAGAGACGTAAAAAAAGACTTTTCCAATTACCTAAAATGAGTTTTTAAACATAGAGTGATCTTTATGTTCCTCAAATTGTACTCTGTTTATTACTGATCCCTTATATGTGTACAATATACAACCCAAGGTGAATAGAGACATGCAATGCTGCTGTAAAGTTATGCTTATATTATATATACAAATAATAGTCTCAAGAGCTTCTGATGCTTATTGTTTTTATTTACAGGTCCTGCACACCCATGGTCCACCCACACAGATTTGTTTCACTTACTTGCCTTATTAGACTCTTCAGTGCAAACAAAATGTGCTTGATTGACATCTCCCTCTCTACGTTCACTTTATCATTCTTATTGGCTAATTCCTGGCATAGCCCAGCTGCAGTCAGTCAGGTTAATTTAAAACACCCGTGTGGGTGTGCAGAACCTTTAAAAGAATTGAAGATTATTGAAGATAGTGACTGCTCATTTGCTTTTATTTTTAATCAAGAAAGGCTTTACAGTTCAAAATGAAGGAATGTTGTGGACCCGCAGAATGTTTGCATTATTTATCATTACCCCAGATTACTTTTACGTGACAATGTTGTTATTACTTTTGAATCAGAAAACGTGTCACGTTTCACAGAAGCCATGGGTGCTCACATCGGCAACAGAGAATTGAGGCTTTGCTACAACGTAAATATGTGAAGTAGTTAATGAGTATGCAGTACACAACACTGTCATGCAATATCTGGCTCCACCTGGTGGTATTACGTGGTTCTACTCTTGGGGATGCTTCCTGTTGAGGTAATGCGGCACAACAGCTTAGAATGCACAGCAACATGACAAATAACATCCAGGCAGTATTACAAATAATCCCCCAGCAAGAATCATCATAGATATAAAAACCCTTTATGGTGCACACAAAACAGAGTAGAAGCAAAGCAGGTGGAGGTGGAGAAGGTCTTTTGCAAATTGTCAGCAGTGGTAATATCAGTAAAATAAATGTGTCAATATAAAGATCAATACATCAAATACAAATGAGTGCTGTAAAATAGGAAGGGTGTGGTGAGATAGCGCTCAGCTGCCACAGCAGCACAACTTTGACTTCAAGTGTCCCGCTAAGATTAAGTCATGCTTTTTGCCTCTAGTGATTGATGTGATTAAGTTACATTTCATTACACGCCATCCTTTGAAATCCTTTGATCCAGCTGTTTAGCAGCAAACTGCCACAGCAAAAGGGTCAAGGACTAACTAGTCTATATCGACAACGTTCCACTTCCGAGATTGTTCAGGTGCCGCCGGATGTCCCTCTTTTTAGGCTGGATGTCCCAGAATGCTGTGTGGAAGGTCGGGAAATGCGAGACTAGGGATTAACTCATCGTCAGGCAGCAACATCAAACATGTCCCTTTGACCAGTAGACCTTTGCTTTGTGGACATTTTGACTTGTCATACACAGCTGTGACTACTATTAAGAACAATGGCTACAATCTATTAAAGTGTTTCAGTCCCAGATTTGACTTGCTGGCACACTTAAACAGGCAGAGCCAAAATTAATGTTATTAGTTGTCTGTTACTTCCCAGACATCTCTGTAATGTTGAAACAGTTTTTGTTGAGAGGGTACTACTAAACAAAGGATCACACTGCCACTGCGGAAGTATTAGCTACTAGGCAAGGTGGTAGGCAAGCTAGTTACTCCAAAGTATTGTCTTTTATAATAATATTATTTATATAAAAGCCATGCAACCTTTTATCACATTGTTGCAAAAATACCAGGCTCACACAATAAAGACAGGATTATTTTCTAAACTTCAAATAAAGTGTTTCTGTGTATATTTTATGTTCTACTTTTTTTCATCCAGCATTTAGGTTTCTAACGGTGTAAACAATCCACAGGATTTGACAAAACAAACTGATGCATCTTGCCACTGGATTTCAGCATTACTGTGAATGTTACAGTACATTGTCTGGCCCAGTTAGGAACCACAAGTTTAACTCAGAACAAGATGACTGATACCAATTTTCTGGGACTGGACTTTATGAAAAGATGGTATGTTCACTGTTACATTGATTTAAAAGAGGAGCAAATGGTAAAAGACAGCATCAAATTCATAAATGTGTCATTCAAACGAGTAGGGTTAGGAATGTATATTTTGACTCACTGAAGTTTTATTTTTTTACTATGATTAACCTGTGTCTATACCACCACAGTAAATTGTACACCATTTACTGTACATTACAACGAGAGCACTAAAAACAAAAAGTGAAGGAACCTTGGACACATGTATGAAAAGCAGACTTTACAGCAAGAGTATCAACAATTTTAAAATAGAAATTTAAAATAGTTAGAACATAATTAAGTACAAGAATAGCACATTTGATAAAGATTTCCTCATAACCCACAGTAACAATAGCGGTATTGGAGATTGTTCTTTGACTTCATTCAGCTTCTTTTTTTTTAATGGTCATAAAATACAAAATACTATCATATATTTGAGAAAGAATACTTCCCCATATGGAACAAGAGGAATACTATCTTGAGTAAGAATGTGAAATACAATAAACCACATGATATAGAAACTTACTGCCAGTCAGATGAGGAATGTACCAAACTCCAACTCAGTGGAGCAGAAAATTAATCAAAGATGTTAAGAGCAAGAGATGAAATCTGCAAGTGTTGAAGCTGTGCCAGATTTACGCTGTTACCGTGTGTTTGATGGCAGTAAGTCAATCTGTGTTCAGTTTATTTATTTTTCCAGTAAGGAGACATCAGAAGATATGAGCACACCCTTAAGCCTGAGTCCCTTGGAAATTGTATCTGCTGCCGGATTTACAGTACAATGTAAATAATTATTCACCTCTTTAGCGTTATGCGTTTTAGGCCCCAAATGTAATTTAAATATATCTGGACAATCACTACAATGTTGTCCAATGATGTGCACTTTGGATTATAATCTTCTGGAGGTTTTTGCTACTCCAGCAATCTAATCAATCTTAATGAACTCTGCATTAGACAAGTAGCTACAGAGAAGGATCTCCAATGCATGTGAGGACAGCAAGAATAGCAAAACCAATTCAAGCTCAGCTCATTGTTTGGCCAAAGCATAACACTGGAATTAGTCTTCAAAGGCACAATAAAGTATGTACAGCTATATCTCACACCACGACAGACTTAAAAGTAAGGTGCACCATCATCCTATACATTCACATACATGACACTGTGACACAATATATGGTACACAGCACAGTGTAACATGCCTTTTCCCTGTTCACGTCCAAGTTGCTAGTTGTTTTGTGTGGGATCAGGAGATATTCCTACTTGTGATACCAATGTATGTGCTTGCAGCTCCATGGAGCCAATGCTGCAGCAATTGTTGCGAATGATAACAGAAAACATGTAATAAATACATAAATAACAAAATAAATATATTGTAACGTGCATGTTATTGTTAATTCAGTAACTATATAAGCAGTATTCATGCTTGAGGAAGAGAGTGACATTTTGTGTGGCAGATTACATAAAAGCCAGTCAACTTTTAAAACTTACAGATGTGAAATTGTTAGTAATCATTTACAGATAAAGAAATGTAAAATTTCTCTAACTACTACATAAAGAAACAGTGTTTTTTTTTTTTATAATGCCAGTACAGTACAAAATGACTATAGTTATCAAAACAAAGGAATTGGATTTTGAAAGTGGATTACTCTTTGTGCTTGTTTTCTTCCACAGACCAAAATCATTCAACCTCCCAACCCCCCTCCCCCCCACAGCCGCACACACAAATCTTGAGGCCCCTAAAGCATTTTGGGATATGCAGGACTTCCAAGGTGCTGGGTGATTCGGAGATCTCAAACCAGCCCCAAGGATACATTAACAGCCCTTGTTGAGAGGACAGATGGACAACTTCGCCACTGAACTTTAGGCTGGGATCTATTCACAGGCTAACTTGCTGTCAAAGCTGGAGAGGGCAATGGCAAAGGCTTGCAGGGCACACATTGGGTAGTTATAGTCCATGGTGAAGACATCCTCTGCCACACGGCCAAACTGCATCACAATGTAGTCAGCTGCAGAGGAAGGAAACACATTTCTCACACATCAAGAAATTACATTTGCTGCCGCTAGGGTGCGTCTCAATTTCTAGGCTATTACTTTCTCTCACTATATATACTTTTTTGTTAGTATTCCACCCTTTGATATAGAAAGGAAAAGCAACAAAAATGATCTTTGTTACAGAGGGAGTGCTGTACTAAAACCTACGCGGGGTTGGGTCTTTTGTACTAGGGATCGATCAATACTGTTTTTTCAAGGCCAATACCATTATTATTAGTTAATAAAAACCGATTTTTGGAAGTGATATGCATTTACAGTGAAAACGAAAATCTTTTGGTCAAAATTAAGATTTTGGAATGTTATATACTCCAACACAAAACTTAGTTTAAATGCTTTAAGCAATTATTTAATAAATTAGAAACTTTCAACATTGAGTGAGACTCAAGTGAGACCAAAGCAGAGGGACAGACACAGAGCTGTAGCAGAGCCAAAGTAGCGCACTTTTTAGCTAATTAACTTTATCATATATCAGTCAAATAAAATGCCAATTCAGATAATCTGCAAACTGCCAAAAAACAGCCCGATAATCGGCCAGGGCCGATAATCCGTCTATCCCTGTTTTGTACTGCACAACATGACTATAACATGGCAAATGTACTCTGTTAATTTAATATTGAACCTCAAACAGTTCAGAGGTATGGAACTCACGGTCATTGTCGTGAATAATTTGGAAATTTTTGACGGAGGCCTGAGTGACTCGGCCGTGAAAGTTGAGCACATAGGATTGTGTGTCATCGTTCCACACAGGTGTCTTGTTGTGAAGTTCTATCACGCTCTCTGTGCTCTTGTTCTGCCACCTCGCCAGCAGTGACTCGTGGTCCTGTAGTGAAGAAGAAAATAGTAGCAACTTCAGACATGGACATCATAGAAATCAGATCAATTATGTTTTGAATTATATTATTAAAATTATTAGAAGAGGTTGAATTGGTTAGCAGCACAGATGTGACGATTGAGAAATTAGGTAACATACATTTCGTGGGCGAATAGACACTCTCTCGTGGTCCATGTTCATTCCAGGAATGATGACACTCATTTTGCGAGGTCCTTTGAATCCTAAAACATTGGTTTCCTGGATTGAAAAGATGATTAACTGTCCTGTAAGCATGTTCACCCAACAAACTTGCAATGCTTTAAATACATATGGAGGTATATTATTATTATTTTAAATATCAAGTATGCCAATTATGTCACACATTAAATAAACTACACAACATTTGTATCACAGCAAGAAACACATTTTACTCACTTTATTGATCTAAATAATTATACACTGCACTATCTACAACTTAAGAAAAATCTTTTCTGCAAATAATAAATAATAAATAATAATGTATGTTATTTGTTGAACTGATAGCTACATCATAATTAAGCAACTGTTATGATATTGTGGACTATTGGTAGTTATCTCTATCTGCCATGAAGGTTAAGGCCATTTTCCTTTATAAAGATTTGATTGGATATAAACATGCATAGATGATAATATGATTTCAATCTAATTATGGCAATGCCCTGATCCTCAGTTTGTTGCATGAATGTCATAATCTGATTATCCTTTGTTAGACTCTCTAAATCAAACTGTATATTTTGAAGGCCACCAGACACATTAACCTGAATGTTGTACAGTAGGTCTCCTGTTGGTTCCTTTTTACATCTCATATTAACTTATTACATGATAAGTTGCTTATTAGAAAAACAATCAAGTATTGCATCTCTGTATTTGTAATCACACTCTTATTGCCAACATATTGCTCAACATTTGTCTTCAAATACATGAAAAACTAAGTACAACCTGGGGTTAAGGAGCATTTTGACCAACTCACATAGCAAATGGCTGCTATCTCTTGACGCAGGTTGCTAGCTTCAAGGCTGGTGGTGCTCTTCATGGGGTTCAGGCCGCTGTCGTACACAGTGAACTTAGTTCCCATGAGGTTAGACCTGCGAAGAAAACACAACTGTCTAAGGAGGTCTGTAAGATGTAGCTGTACATCTTGCCAGCTAACTAATCAAGTTATAGGATGGATAAAACAGCCAAACCTTTCCTTTTAGTGCCAATTTAAAAGGTATATAAAGGAACAACAGCCATTTTAAATACCCCACCTTGGGTCGCTCTGATTGTTGAACAGTAATAAAAAATTGTGTTATATATTGTGCTCTAATGGATTTTGTTCTAATGGGATTGGGGCTCAGCAGCGATCAATGGCCTGGCTTCCCAGCAGGAGGATGGTCAGATCCAGATCCTGACAGTGGGTCACCGTACCACAAGTGGCCAGTGGCTAGTGCTATATATACCTTTAAGGGACTTTCTAGAAGGGGCTTCCTAAGATGAAGCTCGAAACAGCTTGTTCATGACCATTTTCTATGGAAACAGAAAGTGTACCTATGTTGTGAAATAGCATTTGTGTATAAATAAAATAAATGTTCTTCTGATCCTGCAATGTACAAATGGTGCATTATTAGCCTCACTATGAAAGGGGGCTTTCTAATTCTACCAGCTATGGCAGTATTTAGTTGCTTTATGCACAGAGGCTATCATTAATGTTTTGAAAATTAACAACACAGGGTAAATCTCATATCAACCCAAAGGGACATTAACTTTTTTGACCAGCTATTCCTGACATGAAATATTTCTTCATCTAATTTTGCTCTGTTTGCGTTTCTCAGTTATAGTCATATTAAGGCACTGACTATGTGAACTCCACCACCGTAGCTGTCATCCTCTGACATCCAACTACATATTCTTAAAAACACACACAACCCAGACAAATGTGTGAATCGTATGTAGTAAGGGTTTGAAATGTTTTTTCAGCTGACAGTATACCTCTTATAGTCCATACCTCATTTCGGCCAGCCCCCTCAACGACTGTTTAGAAGCACTGGATGAAAGGTCACTGTTCATTTAAATTTAGATCGCCATCATTCAAGGTTTGAGCAGTGCATCGACCAATGGTCAGGCTCGCTCTAAAGATTAAAGGCTGCACAGAGCCATATTTGATTAAACTCCCCAGGAGTTTCCATGGAGCCACTAATGCAGCCTTAAAGCTGTCTCTAAAGATTATATTTCTACTCACTTCATGCCTCTTACTGTGGCCTTCAGTAATTTACAGCTAATGTACATTTAGGCCTATGTAAAAAAAAAGAATTAAACATTAAAGAAATAATTATTTTTGAATTACAGAAGGGATATACAATAACATAACAAATACGTTTCCTCAAATTATAAATTTTCATTAGTCAGGCAAAAACAGTACAGAACATGAATTTCTTATGTGAAAATGAATATAAAGATGCTGTTCAAGTATTACTTAAATATTAATATTAATAAATTAGCAGTTGATGATGATTTGTTCATAAGTCATTCCTCAGTAGCTACACTATGCCGTTTTGTGAAACTTACTGTAAAATGTTACTCATACAGTTTTTTAATAGGGCTCATAAGAATTTATAAATGACACAAGTTGTATTTCAATTATTTACATTTGGAAATGTATTCTATTTAGATCAAATACCATAAAATATTAATAAAAGATCGTATCAACACTAAATGCAAGGCCTAAAACAAGGTTTTAAAAAATACTTGTAAACTTAAAAACTTTAAATCTCGAACAGCAGTGACAGAAAAAAAAAAAAAAAAAAGGTTAAATAAGGAATTGTAGCAAAGCCATTAAGGACTTACCTCAGTTTACCAATGAAGCTCTCTCCACCTCGAGACAGATCAGTGGGATCGATGGAGATGAGGTAATTTGATGTTTTACTCTTTTTCCTCTTCCTGCCAGCTAACAGGAACACCTGTGACAAGCCAAGCCAGAAACCAAATTAGTAAATCAACTTATTTGGTGTCACACAGCTTCAAACTACAAAACAATCTCTGTTGTGTATATTATTATTATTATTATTATTATTATTGACAGATAAGCTACATCAAATGTATATTAATCTTGTAGATACTGTGCTACCTATTACAGAGTTTTCACAATGTCCAATACTCCAAAAGTGTTTGGATTGGTAAATTCTGTTGTTGTTGTTTACAGTAACAATGTTTCCGCTGCCTGACTCATCTCACCTTCTTGCCGTCCTCTCTCTCCAGGTGAAGGTAGTAGGTGGGATACATTCCTCTGTCCATGCCTTTCTTGTCTCTGGTAATTCTGCACTTTACTCTGACCCCCTGGGGTGCAGGTCTCAGAGAAAACTCTTCAAGATCATCTACATCGATGGCAGGTTCATTGACTGGTGGAGTGGGTGCTGAGGCCACCTCCTGTAGGTGAAAACAGCCCACACAGGGCAAAGACCCGTTGTGAGATGGTGGACTGGTGAGTGATGCATTCGACTTTCATTAGAAAAGACTAATGAGCCTGAAGAGCAAATCGTCCAATGGGACTGAGAATGAGCACACCGTGTCTAAAATAGGGACCTGGTGTAGAAACAGGAAGATTGATTTGACTTAAGGGAAAGATAAGAGTGGAATGAGGAGCAAAGAGAACACCTGAAATGGAGAACAACATTTCTTATCTGTAACCTCAGTCGCGAAGAAAACTCCCGCACACTGTCTAACTTGCAAAAATATATAAAGTTTAATAGTAGGCAATGTTTTGGTACTAGACCATCTTCAGGCAAAGATTTTGCCTGAACTTTTGACCTGCTTGTCCCCCTCCGACGCACCTTGTAGATGTGCAAAGTATTTTTCTGTACTTATCTGTAACCTCAAACATTAGATCAAGCAGATCCAAAGCTGGGTGACTTCAAGAAGTATGCAAAAAACTGTTTACAACAAGTATTTCCAAAATACTTACACTTATAGTATGTTTGATTACATAAATTGCACATCAATGCCCACCTGGGCCTTTATGCAGGCTCTCCACCTCAGGTGTGTATATTCCAACCATTTGTTTTCCTTTCAAACTGCTAGAGGCACAGGTGTCTGTATGAAATTATTGGTACACCACCTGCATACAGTATAATCTGCACTGTAACATACACAGCAAAATTACTTTGTGGCAAATAAATAAATTACAGCCCAGAAATAGCTAAAGCTCAAAATAATTCAACATAGTTTGTATAAGGAAAAGAAATGCCTAAGGGCAACAGCATTTTATTTGTATCACATTAAGCCACAATTCTCTATAACTGCCATGAAGCAGAGAGAGTACAGCAGAGAGAAAAAAAAGTGAATCTACATTTGTTTCTGCATGTCATTCACTTGTAATAGCCACCGGTTCCAGGGCAGAATAAAGACGCATCATGCAGAGAGCATAAGTGTGTGCTGTAAAATGAATTTTACCTTGCATGACTTCTTGCTAGTGGCGGAGCCTGGTCTCGTGTTGCTGTTGAGCTGTGAGGAACTGGAGCTAATTTCATCTTCGTCGTCCTCTTCTTCATCAAAATTCATACTGCTGGATATACCTTTACAAACAAAGAAAATACAAATAGTGAACTGACATGAAATTAAAATGAAATGCTGCAATAATTGTAGCCTCCAACAGGAACACATCCCTACTTCATCCAATATAACTTCAGGAAAAAAACATCTTCACAGTTTGAGGTTTACATTAAATAGAGTAACTTGTGCACCATGTTTGTGAGTGCAACAATGTCACACGTTTCCAATGATTAAACCAGGAGTCAGAACTTAGTGGACACCCACTGGGTTTTTTAATAAATCTAGGCTTAGTAGTCACTGTTATCTCTGGTGTTATATCAGGACTGTCTATTATCTGTTGTTGTCATCTACAGTTTGGCCAGTACTTGCAGCATTTCATTGCATAAAGGCTATTGCAATTCAGTATCTGACTTCCATGCATATTGATATCATGGCAAATGTAGGTGTTAAAATATAAAATATGTGCTAGTAGTTTAGTGAAACAATAAAGGTGGCTTGCATACAAAAATAGCAGTTCAACAAACACTTAACTTCGTCTGTGAGTCCAGTCACCCATGTTAAAAAGGTATAATGTTATGTGGGAAGAAACAAACTCTGTTTATCTGGTGTAAAGTTGCAAATTACAGCCATGCCAAGGAAGGAATATGGTTGTTGCAAGTTTTTTTTTGCCAATGAATTACAGAAATCTCAATAAAAGTATGGTACAATAATTAATTGAAAAAGTAAACTATAGTGTCATGACCAGATAGCAACAATTATTTTAACACAGACAAAATGTCACTATCATTCTTTACATTTAAGCCTAAAACCGAATGATTGACGCTTTCTAGTTTAGCAAAAACAAAACAAACTGTAACTGTCTATGAAATCACTCTTTATGTCTGCCATTGTATGGTGTCCAAGTGTAAAGTACATTCTAAGCACTATATAGGGCCCTCAAAGTTCTCATAATTGAACAAACAACATAGAGTCCATAGACACTACTTTTTGCAAAACATCTCACAATGCAATACAATGCATTTGATATACATTTAAATTACAGTTACACAACACTGTACCAATCAGTGAAGGCATAAAAAAGCATGATTTATACGTGTCCAACATCTCTGTTTACTGCCAAGGAATAACAAATGAGTGTACTAGTAACCAATGTTTACAGTAACTTTCAAATCTTTTTAGAAACAAATATGTGTCAACATCATACGTTATATCATTCACACACTGGGTCTGAAAATGGCATTTCTATTTGCAGTTGCAAGTTCTAAGATGATTCAGTCTGTTTCGCCCTCCTACTAACACACCACAGCATGGACCAGAACGCAGTGGGTGTATATGTGGACTCGTGTTTGTGCTATTCCAGATGCAGTGACAGAACCTTTCTTAAACACTGACAGTATACCTTTCTTGAGCATGGTGACGCGCAGGTCCTGTTTACTCTGTGACTGAGTGCAGCTCATGACGGGCTCTGCTTCGCCCTCCTCTGTGCTGGGGTGACCCACCGTCAGGATCTGGATCTGACCATCATCCTGCAGGGAAGCCAGGCCATCGATCGCTGCTGAGCCACAATCCCACAAGACAGACTCCATCAGAATACAACTGCACTACCGTTCAACAATCATTATCGCATGTTAACATACAGTAAATGAATCCCAGCAAAGTGAAACAAAGCAGTTGTATCCATCATGTATTCAACACTTGCCTGAGTAAATGTGATAACATTTCCCCAACTCTGCTCTGATGTATGTGTGGGTGTTCTGTGCTCTGTTCTTAAGTTTTAAGTAATTGTTTTGCTAACTGTCTTTACTATTAAATTAGCTTCTAATGTGTGAGAGGAGAGAACATTATGTCCGTGCTGCCTCAGGCAATCAAGCACAGTTCGCTACAGTTTCAAAACAACTGACAAGCTTTTCTCTACTTTCTTCTCTTCATACAATAGAAGTGCAAAATATACAACAAAGATGATGGGAAGGGGAATACTGCAAATGGACATTCTACAGCACTGTTTTACTGTAAGTGGAGTGTTAAGTTTTTATTAAATTTTTTGGGAAATTCCAGATTTGGTGCAGTGTTGCTGTGTAAATTGAAAAATATTTGTTTTGAGTAGGCCTATAACCCAATTGTTAGCTAGTCTAATCAGTTGGTTTCTAATTTGGTACCTTGTCCTTTATTTCCTTTCCCTCAAAGGTGTACATGTGGAAATCCAGTGTCTTTTGAAAAACCACGTTGCATTCCTGTTGGTATGTTTTCATAATTGAAATTTGATGGCATTTGTTACAAAATACAAATTTGGCTGAAGGTGCATGGAAAAATTGTAACTCTTTTTGACATATGTATGACAGATTAGTCAATCAAACAACTTGTGTATTTTATTCCAAGATTTTAATTGCTGGAGGCCTTGCTAAGAAGAGGTGTGTATATTTTTTTTTATCCCAATTAAGTTGAACCAATCTAATATTATGTTGGATAGTAGATAATTAAATCATTTCAGATGTAGATTCATATTATTGGAGCAGCTTAAATTACTCTTTCTGAGCAAAGTCAACAACCTGTACTCATCTAGCCTTGATGCAGCTGATTGCATATAAGCTTGTAAAAATAAGTCTCTTGAAACTGTGCACTTGTGCTTGAAAGAATCAGAGAGTGAGACGGAGAAGGAGTGAGACAGACAGGTCCATCAGTAGTGAATTTGGTGCTACTGGCCTGATTAATCTTTTCCCCCGTAGAATCTCATTCACTTTTTTCTGGGGTTTTTTCTAGGACACAGTCATTCCAAAGATGAGCATCTACTGTATTGCGCTAGATCAGATGACAAACCAGTAATATGTAAGAAAATGATGTTTTACAAATATTGTAATGATGCTGTTATAAACATTAGCTTATTATGGTATGACTTTGTGTATCAGTTCATTATCGTTCTCTAATGATTCTATACATTTTATGACAAATATACACCATTACACTCACACTGCATAGTGTCAGTCTGAACTAATGCACTGTGAATGTTAAAGATCATAGAAGCAAAGGGAAACAATCAAAGCTTGAAGCACTGTAGATGTGGGTGGAATACCCCTTTTCAGCACTCAGTTTTTCCTTCCTTGTCCACTTGTTCGTGTCAGCAGGCTGACAGCACTCAGACTGTCATACATCATCATGGACAGTTGAGCTTTGACAAGTATGGCACCACAGCATTGGCTAAGAGGGCAGCTTTGCTGGCTGTTTGTTGCCAGATGTGGCTTGAAAAGTCAGCAGGCAAACCATTGTGTGAGGATTGCAAAGAGGGTTTGTATAGACAGTTGCAGCTGCTGGATAATAAGAATTTTGACTCTTCTCTTTCATACTGTAGCCTGCCTCTAATTATTGAAATCAGTTTTTTTAGACGAAGAAGTTAAGACCTAGAACAAATAGGCTTAAAAACAATATCCTAATTTTACAAAAATGCTTTTGGTGTGTTTATACTGTCAAATATCTTCTGTATATTTTGTCTTTTTTGTTGTCTTTCACCTTTTCTCACCACCTACTCCCTCATTCAGTCAGTGTGTCTTTTTTGCAGTGTGCCTTTCTATTCATCTCATTTTTATCCATCCCTTAATAGGCAGGCTGGTAGGCTGACCTTTGTGCTTCCCCTTCCTCTCCTTCTTGTTGCTGCCCGTCTGGGGAGTGGAGCTGGCCGATGCTTTGCCCTTTTTGGCTGAGCGAGGTGGCTGTGTGTCCGCTATCACCTTCACCTCCTCCTGTTCAGCTTCTTGCACTAAACACAGGGATGGCGATGACCAGCAGCATGATGCAGGGTTATCAGAGCAGATGGACAGAGAGGGAGAGAAATGGAAATGAGGGCTGAGCACAGTTTAATGTTACACTGACAAAAAACTAATTTGAAACATTATGTATGAAGATAAAAAAAATAAGGTTTTACTATATAACAGTTACTGTAATACATATCAGTGTTGTTCATTAAGTCTCTGGCATGAAATGACAATATTAAATAAAATATAAGTAAATAAATGTTAAGACATTTAAAAAGGTTCCACTGTTACACCTTTATTAACAAATGTTTGTTTACTGAAATGGGAACTGCTGAATTAAGCATCTTTAAAAAATCAATCAAAACCTAACAGTATGTGTTGCAGATGTATTATTCTTATAATGATAAAGATTGTAATTTAATTTTTGCTTTGAATACACATGAGAGTAACATTCGGCTGCTATTCAATGCCATGTAAACATCCAGTACAGTTCAGATTCACTCTAAGTATGGTGATTATTATTTCTCCTTCTTTCCATCAGAATATCAGCATAGTGCAGGGGAACATTTTGTCAATACATTTTCTCTTTTCTCAGTGGGAAATGTGACAGTTCATGGCCTTGAGCCCAGAAACTGGCCCTCAGAACTGGGGATTAAAGTGGATGGCTGCTCTGAGGTCTCTGTGTGTAGATAAGACTTCATCAATCCCAGTCTTAACACCATTTCTGCTCTCGAGTGGATAGATTTGCAGCACAGTGTGAGCGCCTGTAATTGATGGTACAGAATATTGCATTGGTTCTACATGGGCTCTAAGTTAAAATGGTAATGTTAGCAACTGTTTGTTTTTTTTATTCATTCAACAACTTGTATAGTTCTTTGTTTGGCAAATGTGCTACTTGTAATGTACAGTTATAATTGGGAAAATAAACAATATAAGAGAATCTCTTTCAGCCCAAGAATAAATACTTCCTGTAAATACGACAAATTGATCAAACGAGCAGTCTGAGCTCCTCTTTTTTTTTTTTTTTTTTTTGCTCACAGTGTTTCCTAAACCCTCTGTTTGAGCTTCCAGAGGAGTGCTCACCATGGTAGATGGTGCTGCTGTTGCTGCTGAGGTAGGATTCTACCAGCGGAGCCTGTTCCTCGCTCTGTTTGGTCCGACGAGTGCGAGATCTCCCGTCCACATTAGACTGGACCATCAGAGGCTCCTGCCTCTTCTTCTTCTGCTTCTGTTCAAGGAGCGCTCGCTGTTGTGGAGGTCACGGGTGTACATGCACACAAACATGCCCAGATAGAAAGAAAATTAACAAAAGCACAGTTTCAGAAAATGGAGGACGTTACACCCTCCTACATCATTAATAAAGTAAGTAGTAAATAAAAATACAATGGCACAGAAGTCACTGAAGAAAGCACCAATTACTACAATAAAGAATGTCTTTTTTTGTGTGGCCATATTTAATCTGACAGTCACCAAGCATTTAAAGGTTTTTGTACATACATGATACATTTCACACCCAAAATTGCCTCACTGAGTGATTATGTAACAATTTAGCCACTAATTGTTGATTGATTATATGATCACTTCACTTATGCTGCATTTCCTGCATGCCTGCACTGAGTGGGTGCTATCTGCAGTGGAAAACCAAATAGAGAAAAGCTCTGGGTACGAAAAGTGAGTCAAGTTGAGTCGGACCGAACCATGCAGTGGAACTGAGGCATTATAATCAGTAAACCATGTCAATAGCTTAAAGATGCAATGAAGCTTTATTCTACTTGTTCCTGTGAAAAGCACAAGTCCTCAGACATAATGCAGTATACAAAATTGCTTTCCATTTTAAACTGAAGTTGTTTGTGATTATCACCTCACAGATTTTCTTGTAAGCTAGTTTCATACTGTAGGCTAGTGTTTTGAAGCAAGTGGCGATAACACTTAACATCTTTTAAGTCAGGAGAACAATCTGAAGATGTTTAAGGATTAGCTGCCTGAACCACTTTGATCTGAGGCTGGATATAGTTATTCATTTGGACTTACTGTCAGCTATATGCAAGTCTTCAAACCAGAGCTCATCAAATATTGAAGGTTTCTATTAGTGGAGAATTCAGGCTACAGAGCACTGGAGCACCACAGTATCCCCTGTAAAGCTCACATCTGTGCCAAGACAGTGATAACAATAGGCACATTTACACAGCATGGATTTGAGCTATAAGGCTTTGATGTGTTGGTGATGCACAGGTTTGAAATGCACAGCTACAAGCAAGCTTCTCTCCCTTTGACGAATAAGTTACTTATAAACAAAGAAAAGATGTTTTTTTTACACCACACTGTTGTTTCAGTCTTCAAAAATAACAAAAACCAGGTGAGTAAAGTGTAAAATTAAGAAGTAATATATTGCATACCTGAATAAATCATTAATCCAAAGAATAATGGCCTTTATTGTCATCAATAAGGCTACAGCTATAATTCGTCACCATTTAGAACGCTTGAGTTAATACTGATTGGCTTTGGGTTTTGTGCATGTTATTGCTAAATTTATACACACCCTCTCATTAGAACTCCCCTCAGAGAGATAACAAGTCCTAGCTGGCCATTTGTGGCCTCATGATGGAGCACCGGAAGTTTGTGTCATGATAAAACAGCCCTGTTATAATTGTGCCTCCGTGTTATTCTATTATCAGAGCTGCTAGGAAGAACAGCAAAGACTTACCTGTCTGTCCAGTTTCTGCTGTCGGAGGTTGGTGCCCTCATCGTCTAAAGTGCTGCAAAGAAAAGAGCAAAAAGAGAGAGTGGTGTTAAAATGCCGAAAAGTACACCTCAGCAGTTAATGATGTTTATAATATAATAAAGACACTCTCCAAACTGCTTAAGTTTATTGATTTGCTACTCTGAAATCGCAGCAGGAGGTTGGACACGTACAGAATCTGACTGTATTTTAGCTGCATTGCCTTTAATATACAGTATTTGGTAATTAAGCTTGTTGTTGACTTCAGGAAAGAATTTCTTTCTGCAGCAAGACATTTTGTTTTCACATTGAGACCTAAAGTATCCTCACTGCTGTGAATACTCCTGCACGACTCATGATTTCCTGAAAACCCAAATGAGTATATCAATTGTATAGAAAGTGTTTTTATATTATCTTTGTGCATTCTTATCTTGAACAAGTGTTACCGCCACAATGTAGGACTACAGAAGGATTAAAAGTATTAGGGAATATTTTCTAGTCTTATATTTTGGCATGAGTAACAAAAAAGACTTATCTTGTATGTATTGTATTCACTTATCTGGTGCATATTGTTTTATACTTAATGTATCTTATGCATGTAATGAATATAAAATAGCCAGCCATACGTAAACCCTCCACTTCACTAATTTACTCTATATCAACATGGTCAAATCTTGATCAAAATATGTTTCAAAGAATACATTAATTAAAAAAGAAGCATGATAGACAAAATATACAGGATATACACACAGGAGAATGTGTACAGCACAATACAACATAGCTTCAGATACAAAGTCAATTAAAACACACCGTCAGTTGCAGAATAAGTGTAAAAGAGGAAAGGGCTGCAGAGCTCTTGGATAAAGGTGTTTATATCCTCTGGGTGGCTCTTCAAATAGGCACCGAAGCAGTTTAATGAGAGCATGTGTACTTTGATAGATACAGCCCTTAAAAAAACCTTCACTGCAGTAACAATGTAAGAGCCAGAAGGGCTCAGTTAGCGTCTTCTCAGTGAATACAACAGCAACAGAATCAAAGGCATCACTTTAACATGATGCCGTAAGTGATGTCATAGTGTCCAGAAAAAAACATAGTATAAAGCTGGCCCAGATCATTAGTGAGAGAAGAGGAACAGTTTGAGGGATCCTTGATTTCTATTGCTGACTTGTAGCAAAGATGTCCTGAGTTGTAGCAGAAAAGGGCTACAGAGAGCCTTCTTCAACCATGTCCCCTTTACTAAACTAATTCCTCCTTTCTTTGAGACACTGCTTTATTTCGTGGAGACCCATAATTTGATTTTAGGATGTTTTTCTCCGCAGTAGTCAGATTATGAAATGTTCAATAGTCCATTAAATGCTCTGTAAGTCAATTTGCACATCCACACAACTTTTAAAAATATGAAGCAGCTGGGATTTAGCAAAAGTGACAAGAAGGCGTAAAAAAATAAGAAGCTTTGAGTGACTGTGACTGGAGGTACATGTGCAGATCTGCTCAAGTATGTCAACAGAGATTAAGTTATAACTGCAGCAAACAACATTGTCAATGTTTTTTTTCTTGAATCCATGGTTCACTCTTAGGAAACAATACCAGTAAACATATGGACAGCAGCGTATGTCTCAAGAAAGGCAGAGACAGAGGGTCTAATTAGGGTGGGTGGCATATGCTGTACAGATTGTAAAAGTCCTTTGAGGCACATTTATGATTGTGGGATAACTAAGCAGCAGCTGATCTTCACCTACACACTTTTTTGATAGATGAAAGAGACTTTGTGTGTACGGTATCACCACAAACTAGATAAATGGACATTGTTAGCTACAGTAATCACCCCCTCAGTCCTACTAGTGTAAGTGTCTTTCAGCAGTTTACCCTGTAGTGTTGCAGGGGAATGTGAAAAATGTGACAGATGCTACTATCCATGTGTACATTGAACTTTTGTATATATGTCTCAAAAGCATGCTTGTGTCTGCAACACATTTAATATATGATTGAATGCAAAGAGAAAGCAAGGACAAAAGATAATAATGGAGGAAGAGTACCATCACGCCCCTGCAGCACAGCACACAATAGACGGCACAATATCAAGCACACACCTGATCTCAGCCTCTGCTTTCCTGAGCAGATTGTTCTAAAACAACTGTGTGATATCTTTCTCTACAACAAAACCATTATTGACTTCAACATTATTCAATTTGGTGGTGCACTGAACCCTGACATAATGCCCTTGGCCTAAGCAAATAGCTAAAGGTCAGGGTAGCACACAAGCAACGTTGGTAAAATGATTATAAGAAAGTTGGTCACTAATTCCCTCTTCACCACAGAATGCTTTAAGTGACTGTCAAAGAATATATACAGATATATTCAAGAGCTGCTTTCTTTATAGGATAATTTATAAACATGCAAACATTAACATAAAGAGACAAACGTTATAGTAACTAATTGCCCAGAGATAGAATCAAAATCCAAGTTACAGTATAATAACTACGTACAGAACAGGTAATCACATCACATTGTGTAGAATGTAAAGAACATTAGCCACATGTTGTGCCATTTGAGAACAGGGCTGCAGCTATTTTTAATATCATGTTTTTTTTTTTTTTTTTTTTTTTACAATTAATCAATTAACTGTTTGCAGTAAATATAGTGGGAAATGGCCATCACAATTTACCAGTATCTAAGTATCGCTTTGCTTTGTCTGACCAACAGTCACAAAACCCAAATTTACATTCAAATGGGGACACCTGGATAGCTCACCTGGTAGAGTGCATGCCCTTATATAGAGATTTAATCCTTGATGCAGCGGCCACAGGTTCAACTCTGACCTGTGGCCCTTTGCTGCATGTCATTCCCCATGTATGGTATCTCCCCTTTCATGACTTTAGCTGTTCTATAAAATAAAGGCCTAAAATGCCCCCCCAAAAAAATTAAACAGCTGAGAGCAAGACTTACATTTGAGAAGCACAGTTAAAGTATGGATTACTGAAAGGATAAATCAAATATCAGAATCAACGCTGATTAATATTCTTTCGGTACATTAATCAATAATAGACCAATTGTTTCTTAAGTTTGTGAAATGTCTGCCAAGGATGGGTAATCAAGGATTACTTGATATTTAGGGAGAGGAAACAACCGTTCCATGCTAGAAACAAAAGAAAAACAGAACTGAGAACAGAATAATGATGGAATTTCCTGCTTCCTTACTTTTATTAAACGGCTATATTATTTTTCATCAAACACAGTCTAACTTAAAAAAACAAAAACAGGTAGTAAACATTTTTCATTAACATAGCTATTAAAGGGGTGATAGAATGCAAAACCGATTTTACCTTGTCATAGTTGAATAACGACAGTTTAGTGGGTAACTAGGACATACATAGAACCTCAAAATCCCATTGACACTTCTTTCCTCTGCAAATCTCACAATTTGAAACTACCTCTGAAAACGGGCAAATCTCAACAAGCCGCCTAGTTGACGTCAACTCAGCGGCTCCTCCTCATTTGGCTCTAGTCTCTCTCTTTGTCACGCCCCAACATTTACATAGGCTACACAACTGACCTGAGATCAGGTAGTCTGAATCTAGGTCGTGCAGATCTCTATCTGCTATTTTACCATTAAATTCACTTTTGAAACTTTTTTATGCAAGAAATCAACTATGTAGAGGTCAAATATGGGCCGTTTTACGAAAATATATGTCCGACTGTGTGTCGGAGTTCAGCAGCCGGTGCTGCCTGTGTTGCTGCCTTGCCGCCTGGCTTGCCTTCCTTCACAGACCCCGGCCTGCTGTGAGGTAGATGGAGCTCCGTCACGGCTGGCAGCCCACGGCACTCCATACCCGTAACCCGCCATACCATGGAGCTCCATCAATGAGAATTAGCTAGCCTCTCTTAGAATTCCTCTGAAATTCACAAAAATTCATGAAATTGAAATCGGACACCATTGTTAGCTTTATAAGACCTTGGGGTAGATGTTATATAAGTGGCGTGACGAAATTCTAACTGTAAATATACTCTAATTACGCTGAAAATGAAGCTAACTAGCCGCAATCTGTACAAATAGGATTGAAGGGACAGTCACAGCTAACGAAACCTCTAATGTTCACAAAAATTCATAAAATTGAAATCGGACACCATTGTTAGCTTTATAAGACCTTGGGGTAGATGTTATATAAGTGGTGTGACGAAATTCAAACTGTAAATATACTCTAATTACGCTGAAAATGAAGCTAACTAGCCGCAATCTGTACACATAGGATTGAAGGGACAGTCACAGCTAACGAAACCTCTAATGTTCACAAAAATTCATAAAATTGAAATCGGACACCATTGTTAGCTTTATAAGACCTTGGGGTAGATGTTATATAAGTGGCGTGACAAAATTCAAACTGTAAATATACTCTAATTACGCTGAAAATGAAGCTAACTAGCCGCAATCTGTACACATAGGATTGAAGGGACAGTCACAGCTAACGAAACCTCTAATGTTCACAAAAATTCATAAAATTGAAATCGGACACCATTGTTAGCTTTATAAGACCTTGGGGTAGATGTTATATAAGTGGCGTGACGAAATTCAAACTGTAAATATACTCTAATTACGCCAAAAATGAAGCTAACTAGCCACAATCTGTACACATAGGATTGAAGGGACAGTCACAGCTAACGAAACCCCTAATGTATAATAACGAAATAGCCCGACAAACAGTCTCCAATGTGTTTCTATGTGGTTCGCTCAAACCAATCAGAGCGCAGCTCATCTAAATATTCATGAGCATACCATATTTGGAAGAAAAGCTCTTGTTCCAAATAGGGCCATATTCACAGGGTAGTTAAGGGCCTAATAAAATAGCATTCGGGCAATTTTCAGCCCAACCAATGTTACATACCCTATTAGGAGACCTTAAGGAACAGTGTAAAATACAATATATACTCATTCTATCACCCCTTTAACTGTAACCTTCCTCTTCCAGTGTTTCCTGATTAAACAGCATTAAACTGGTGTGGTGGTGTGTTTGTTGGTGAGTTTGTTGGTGTGGGAGTGTGTTCATCCGTCTGTTTCGGAAGAATCAGTTAAACTCAGCTAATGTAAACAACTACAGATCAGACACAGCAAAATGACAACAAATCCAATTATGAATGTATTTGTGACAACGTGTCCTCCACAAACAAAGTTATAAATCTGACAGATGCCAGTCTTTCTCAGTAACACTGTTAAGCTTTGTATCCATGCCGGCAACAGCACTTAATTTCCACGTGAGACCTTTGCTTGCATTTGCGCTATTGTACGTTTTTAGTACATTTTCTCTGTGATAGAGCCAAACCAGGTTTGAATCATACATGTTTGAGCTGCCTGTTGAACTACACAAACTTCACCTACTATAAACATCAGGGGTTGGTGAAGCTCCCAGCTCCCTACTGCTGTGGTGGATCAAACCCTACCATAATTTTACTGGGGGCCCCCACTGTGCTGCCTTCATGTCTGCTCTCCAATAAACTGCATCTACTAAAGGTGAATTGATTAATCACACTCATTAAAAAAAACAACAGGATATTTATCCAGCACAAGTGATTGGCTCTTCGCTTTCTGTTTCCAGTCCTCCCTTTTCACCGACTGAGCTCTTAATCACAGCCGACAGAGTCACTGATTGTTCCTTCAGCTCGCGTGGTCGGGCATCTTGGAGATCCCTGAGAAACCTCGAGGGTTCCTAATTAGAGGGCAATGAGAGATTTTCTCCAGAAGAGTTGGAGAGGATAAGCTACAGCAGAAGAGGAGAGGATGAAAGTTGAAGGGGGGGGGAGGTTGTCTGCTGTGTGATGAATGAGAAAATTATGTTGTTCTTCCAGCACTCTTAACTATTACTGAAATTGCGGTTTTGCAGGAATTTCTTTTACATGCAAATCAAGATTGTGGCAAAGTCTTTCCTTACACTGCTTATTTTAAAAGATATTGTGTTGCATATGCAGCTTATATGGCACAGGCAACTAATGCTTTTTCTGCATGTTCTTAATGAATGAACAACTTTCTTATTTTATTTTCTATTACTTTGTGAGTAATCTGTGTACGTTTTAACAGCCATTGTTTTACTCTCAACAATTTCAAACCTTTAATGCATACTGCCTGAAGATGTATAAATAATGTGATATCAAAATGATGGCAATGCAGGTGTAAATTTGGTTGATTTCGCAATGCTGACTAACTGCAGGGCTTATAGTTAAAACATGATTAAAAGAGAATGCATTTCCAATGTTGTATTTGAGATATAACGTTCCATTTTTTACTTTCAATTGGTTGTCTCTCAGCTTGATTAATGCCAACTGCGGCAAATCTGTTTTCATTTCCCTATTCAATCTTACTGGTGCAAAATATATAAGGCTAAAAGGTGGTTTGTCAACATGGTTTATGAGCAATTTATACTCTTCTGTCAAGAGCCTGAACGTGACAGTGACTGTGACAGTGGAGAGTCAGTCCTGCAGCTACAGCATGTAAGATCAATGAATATTCAGTCTACCTGCATCTCTGCACTACGACTCTAGTTAGACGACAAAGGCCCACACAGATGCATTGAAAATGTATTTACCTCCCACTCTCTGTCAGACATACAGACAAACACAGCACTCCATGTCTGCAATCAGAGTAATCATTGTATGAATAGGCATCAGACAGGAAGATAATTACATAAGCAGAGCTGTGGAGGTCAAACAGCTTGTTATTGTGGAGAGGCTCTGGTCGCTCTTGCTCTGTAACACCCCGATAGTGAGGTTCACAGGAAGCTTCATAATCTATTAGAGAACAACACTAAGGTGCAATATGGACAAAAAGATCAAGTTTAAAGAGGGATGGCTCTGTACAAAGTGTTACTAGACTACCATCAGGTCAAGTGAATAGCTAGTGAACGAAAGCTTAAATATTTATCATTAAATAGGCTACCTTTTTGGATCTAAATGTGCAAAGCCTTTATCAGTCAAACTGAGCATCTAATTTAGGCTATATTTAGAAGTCATTGAACAATTTGGTTTTTTGGCCTCTGTTTTTTCCATGTATGTACTATTTGTTTTTAACATTATGACAACCATCTGAATAGCCAACATTTTAGATTCAGATTTTTGTTGTGCTACACAAGCACTATATTTACAGGAAACTATACCTTACATGTCAAGTTCAAGACAGCAGGCTGATGCTGTGAAATTCAGGACTGATTTTGATCTCTTTTTATCAAATTAGCATTATAATGCTGATAGATGTAAATTGAATCCTCTTCAACATTAAAACATGTTTTTTGATTTGGACACAAAAATAGTGTTAATTAACTCAGCCAGCCACAAGCAAATTTGGGTTACCGGGGAGGAAAGGATTTGACTCAGTCACTGAGACTCCTCTTCACACTCTTTAAAATAGTTTAATATGCTTTACCAGGTTTAATATGTGTGACCGTCACTGGCTAATGGTTCTGCAGCAGCACCTGGCAACAATGGAGGACTATCCAATATGCACACAAAAGCATGTTTAATTTTCATTAAATTAAAGGCATTAAATTTGATTGTGAGAAAAGTAATCTGATGAGCATTGCAACAACTCAAACTGACCTTGTCAGTAAATTCAATAATAAAGCTAATTATAAAAATGGATACAGATCATGGCATTAAAACGCACTCAGATAAGATTTTCTGAAAAAGTCTTTTGTCAAGAGCTTACAATTTCTGCCGTCCTCCACTGGGTCCTCATGTCAGAGAAGAACAGGAGAACAGAAAGGACTTGCACAAGTCTTCCAGTACTGAAATGCTAATCTGTTGAATTTGCTCCCCACAGAGAAGAACAAAAAAACTGCTGTTTCTTTGTGGAAGTGTGTGTTTGTGGGCTTTTTATCCTTTCATTTTGTCAATTTCTGTGAATGCATGCACAGTATATCTCTAATGAGATGAGAGAGCCACACAGTGCAGCTGTCTCCTTCAAGTCTGGACAGAGGCCCATGCATTTTTCATGGCAGCTTCACTTGATAAGGAAAAACTACTCATTGAGGAACCACCAATCTCTCTGTCCCAGCCCTCTCACTGACACTCAAATGGCACACTCAAGAAATAATTTTGGACACTTGAGAGTGGTAAATGTCTTGTTTATATTATATCGTTGTCCACCATTAAAATCATTATTTAGCGCGTTTTTTTCTAGAACAAAAAGTGATGGGGTGAGAAGGCCAAAATGTAGAATGACCCAATAAATACTGTTTGTTCTTCCCACTTCTGCATCAGTCATGAATAACAATTTCTGTTTGTTTAATGGCTTCATAAAACGCTTTTGTATTAACTTTGTTAATTTCTTTTTCAGAAGTTTAATTTCATTCTGAAATTCACCATAACTTATGGCAACCGTGAGCCACCAGCATCAAAGTAAGTAGGGAAACCATGGCAATGGGTATTCAATCAGAGGAACAAGCCAGCAGCATCAGTACTGCACTTGAAATGATGAAAGCAGATATACAGTAGGTTTTACAGCAAAATACTGAACGCTCATAAATGCTCACACTTTTTGTTATTTACAAAACATACTTTGCTACAAATGGCAGGATTATATTTCCAGCATCAAGCGATGCATATCATTTTTTCATACATACACATAAAACACACACATTCACACACAAAGGCAGGAACTTCCTCTCTGAAACAACAAAGTGAAAATATGTACTCTATAAATGTGATTCGACATCCTACATTTATAATGACATTCCAATTAAACTCTTTTGAATCTAATAAAACAGCACTATTTGAGTGAATCAAATCATCTGCAGTTTTACACATGAGCAATATAATAGAAACATTTTTTCCACTAAACATGGTCATATTAGCAAAAACAAGAGTATTATCCATTATAAATCCAGTTTCCATCCGCATTGTTTGCTTTTATTGTGCCAGTACAATGTCACCTGTATCAGTCTAAATTGTAAAACCTATATTAGTCTGATCTCCTTGTCAGACACTCACATGACTGAACACCCGCTCAGATACACAGACACGAACACACTGCTTCAAAAGATGAACACTGTGCCCTTTTTCCTGTGTTCTCAGGCATGTGGTACAGTACCTGTAGGGAATCCAGTCGGAGTAGTGCTTGGAGCTCATTCTGTATCAATCACTCTGACCGCTGCTGCCTAACTGCGAGGCTAACGGCCTGCAACAGCACCAGTGCAAGTGGCTACGGGGTCTGAGGACAGCGATCAAAGCCAGGGAGCCCACATTGTCCTGTTCATCCTCTGCACACAGCCCTGTATTCCCCCAGCCTGTCTGTGTTTCTTCGTATGTCCTCTAGCCGTGGGGCAACAAATGACTAACAATCCAGACAGACAGCCGCACTCCTCAGTCGTGCACACCGAACACATGAAATAAGCGTTTTCTTCTCTCCCATGTGTACGCTTCCAGTCAATGCCTCTCCTCTTCTCCCATCCACCTCCTCTGCTCCTGCTCTGTGCTGGCTCTCTTCCCTTGCTCTCACTAGGCTCTATCTAAATCTCCCTCCGTTTCTTGCCCTTTAAATCCTCCCCCCCTCCCTTCCTCTCCGTCCAAATCTCACTCTGTTCTTCTCTACCCAATCTATCTCTTATTATCTCTCGTAAAGCATCACCTACAGCAGCATCCAGTGCAAATCCTTAACCAAATTTTTTTTAATAAAGTCCCCTTTGTCTTTCCTCTTCGATGTTCCTTCTACGCTATTTCTGTACAGTGCCACCCCTCCCTCTCTACTACACTCTCTCTTCCTGACACTCTCCGTTTCTCTCTTGCACACTGTTTGTGTTGCATGAGGCATGTAAAGCAGGGACTCAGATGTGTTTTCTGGACCATAATTTATTTATTCTCCCAGAGTAAGAGGCATTAGCATATGACATGTGCAGACTAGTGTTAACAGCCTTTAATTCAACACTCTCCACAGCCAGACAAAGGCACCCTGTGATAGTGCCACAGCTCTGAACCTCTCTCACACACATCTGCTTCCGCCCTCCGTCTGCCGCCCTTCACTGTCACCACACAAACACACATCACTCACTGTGTTCCCAGGGTTATTCAGGAGTCCATCTATAGACAGTTAAACCCAGCGGCTTCCTTGTGACAAAACAGCTTTACAAGGAGTCGATTCATGTCAACTCCAACAAAAAATATCCTTTAAGTGTGATCCAACACGTGTGCTGATTTCAAGAAAGTGAAATCATCTGAAACAATCCTGACAATTATTTGGGGGGGAAATCTGCTTGCTTCTGGGTACATATGAAAGCATCTCCCCATCTACCGACTCCCTGCAAAACAGCCTCAAGCTAAATATTTTATTTGCTGCATTTCATCATCCATGTGTTGCACCAATTACTATTATATATTCACATGGATTTAGGACATTCAATGCACCAAACCATTCTGAAATACACACATGAATTGAAGGGCACACGCACACACACACACACACACACACACACACACACACACACACACACACACACACACACACACACACACACACACACACACACAATGTGTAATGTATTGATGCTTACAGTACCTTGTTTATTCTCCCAAGGTCAGAACTCATATGTGCTGATCAGACATTGTGCCACTGAAGATGTAATATAACATTCAGCATTGCATAAAATGTTATTTATGTAAGCAGACTATTCAAACAGTGGAGTCACTATTACAGTAAGGGATTCCAAGTATCTTGCCTTAATTATTTATTGTATGCCTAAAAAAAAAGCCTCACTTCACTGAGTTCAGTGGTAGAGTGCCAAAGTAAACCAGGAGGAAGATTAAACGGCAGTGAAAGCCAACATAGAAATAAATACATTTCTCTTTCATGTATATATAAAAAATATCTGTTTTAAATGAAAGGTTGATGTGTCATAATAACCAAACCAAAGATGACATAATTTTCCTGCATGATAAATAACAATTAATAATAATATCCTTTAAAAGCAGTGCTGTGCATGTTACTAAAATATAAATTCTGATTACAGACTTACTACACATTTTAAAGGCTTCTCATTTTATATCTTAATTCATATTTCTTAATGTATATCATAATAGCACCGTACAAGGCAAAAAGGCGTGTGGTGATAAAAATCTAGACTCAGAGGTTTTTAATTGATTTTAATCTATAGGTTTTCAATATGTCAATTTTGAATGGCTTTTCACAAATATTGATAACATATGATATTACAGGACATGGACAATTAGCCTGAAATGAAAACAGCTGAACAATCTTTTCTTCATGTAAACTGGTCAATACACTAGATGGTCCAGCCAACATATATTATATATATTTATTTATTTTACAAAATAAATATGGGAGAAATTGATTTTGATTCTTTTCTAGAACTGACAGCATCAAGGCCTACTGCGACTGCTTTACTAAAAACATAATGAAACATTGATTGCATTCTCCAGTGGTATGACCTTTAAAAAATGTTAAGTCACAAAGGTGTTTCATTTTGACTCGAACATAAACAAACTGTTGACAGAACGGTAAAAAGAAATCAGATTTTATAAAATTCCAAACAGATCAATCCCTCACCGTGTTTCTTCCACCATGTCACAGACCACCGGGGATGCTTCAATAAAACGGAGGACTAGCGTTAAGAATATAATAGACAATTCTTCGGTAAATAGCAATGTGTTCTATACTGAATCAGAAGTTTGTAATTCTGCTCTGTAAAAAGAATAGTAAAATATTACTGTATTAAATTACTGAGAAGCATGTTGACAACAGTGTGTATTGTACTGAAGTGGGCAGTAAAGTCAGATGTCCCTCCTACACAGCTCTGCTGCTGCAAATGACGGAATTATAATTCCACTACACGAGAAAAACCCTGGTCTTCCCCCATCAAACGGAGACAGACTACAAAAGAAAGACGGTGTAGTGCCTCACGTCTCAGAAGACCCATGTTCTTTTTGGGGTTAGGGTTTTTATGTAATTTATCCCATAATGCAATTTTTGTGATGAGTATCTAAAGCATAACAATTTGCTGAAGAAAAACAAGCTGCACCATCAATCCTCTTAGTTACAATGATCACCGTATACCGGAGTAGGACATCACAATAATTAGGGAGACATTTAGTCTAACTGAGGATGGGGCCTTTGAGCAAGGCACTGATTCCCCCTCTGACGCCATATGAAATGGGCGTAAGTGAGAACAGAAATCCATTAAATATGGCTATTACAAACGGAAGTTGCTGAGAGATAAATGTCTGTGAATCAGACCGTTAAAGAGCTGCTGTGGTTAATAGTGCTACCCTGCATATCAGCTGGTGTGATGAAAAGGTAGAAGTAAAGGGAACAAGCCACTCCACTGAGGAACAGGTGTAGGCATAGCACCCTGCTTAGTTTTTAATGCTTAAGGGAGGACTTTGAAGTTTGGCCATGAGGGAGATATAAGTGGGAGGGAGGCTAACTTCATTCATTTTGTGAAGACAAAAGTATATTCTCCTTCCATTAAACAGCAAATGATAAGATCATCTTAACAAATTATACTTTTCTAGTCCAGAATCTGTACAGAGTTTACCCAGAGGCATTTTATTGTTGGTAACAGAGAGCCAGCAGTATTAGTAATTATAATAATTGTCCTGGCACAGAAGGCATACACTGATGTGAAAATGGATCTCTGGCTTGTGTCTGCATGTCTAAGTAAGACTGACCGAAACGCAGCTGCAGAGCACACCGCCTTAATAATATAGCAGGCATGCAGGACATGTGCCAACTGATGAGTGACATTTACCTCTGTATTAGTCTGTGGATTTAATATTTGCATATTTTTATCACACACAAATCAACCAAAAGACCATGTTGCTACACAGAAGCCATGGCTCGCAAGCAGGGAGGTCGTTTCCCAACGTGCATAAACAAACTTTGTGTCCGTGTTTTTCAGATTTTCCAGCACAGACATATTTCTTGTGTTTAATAGCAGGCACTACATAACAGTGGCTTCATTTCTTTTCAGCTGCTGTTGCCTCGCTTTTGTGATTCCTCCACCTGTGATCGACTGATATGTTCCCGCAGGAATGTGATCCGAAATTGTGGAGAAATTAACATCTGAAACCAAGATACAGGTTTACCTGGGATTGGCATGTTGCTAAATATAGCAGTGTATGTACTGTAACCACTGCAGTAGTGTGATGTCATATCGAGCCGAGAGTAGATTTCTTTTTTTAAACCAGAGCATTCAGAACAGCATGTAATCTGAGGTTTTGGCTCACAGGGATTTCTTTTAAATACGCTAACTTATTTAAAGCTTTGGCCACATTTAGTATGAACATCTGACGTAACATTATCACAGAAAATATAGAAAAGCATAATAGGTCTCCTCCTCCCATTCTTTTGGCATGATCATGATAGGAACATAGCTTAACACAAACAGATTTTGATTAATGTATATACTGGAAAAACAATCTCATAAATAAGAAAAATATACACTGGAAAGGGAAAGCAAGCTTGCTCTCTTGTATCACTCAGGAAAGTGGACATAAAACTCAAAGTAAACAGTTGATGCTTTCAAGCCTGTGATTAGATTGCATATTCAAACTATTTCTCAGAGTCTGAAAAAACGTTTTCAAATCTCAGTCATAATCAAATAACATTTGATTGTTCGATTCATTCTTGAGTGCCAGGCTACCTCACTGCTTAATATTTTTTAGAATAAACCCCCTCTGAATAAACCACATAAAATACAATATAGGAAAAGCTGATCATACATATGGACTGACTAAAATTCCTACTGTCAGCCAGAAACAATCCCCTGAGGCTCTCTTTGAATCAGCAGCAGTCTGACGTTCCATTCAGCAAATGATATCATCATGGAGACCTCGAACATTTTCCTCATACAAATATTCAAATAAATCCATTTGAGAGTGATGGTGGGTGGCTAAAACCAGGAGGCCAGCCTTTGAAGGTTGATGTGAGGCATAAACAGAGGCATTTTTATTTTAAGGGAAGCTGTAAATCTCTAAAGATTGAGAGCGCAGGAGATTGAGCAAGAGAGAGAGAGAGAGAAACAGAGAGAGAGAGAGAGACATTATGTCTGTGTGAGTGAAAGGTAAATCTCACAGCTTCAGAGACAGAGAGTGAGAGTCTGTGCGTGAGCTTATGTATGCAAAAGAATGAAAAGTAAATGACCATATTGGCTTGTGTCCGGTATTGATTGGATCTAATGTGTGCTTTCTATTGATTCCCTCTAATGTGGACAACGTGGTCTTTTGCTGGTAACAAAAATTGTGGAAAATGTATAATTCAGTTGCATTTCCAGGAACCACTTTCTATTCTTCTATAGCGCATCATGTTTCTGTCTTCAAGACTGTAACACAGCGTGAAACTATGCGAATCAGCAGGTGGGTGTGAAACACACACAAACACACACACACACACACATGCATGCACGCACGCACGCACGCACAGTCCTTGTATCAACAGAAATCCCTGTAACTCATCTCTCAGTGCCCAACAGAGGGCATGCATAAAACATGATTTGGATTAGAAAATGTCACGCTGGATGAAACAGTGTCCCAGTGAGCCAACCAGATGGACTGCTTCAATACACCAAAGTTCCTCTGCATCCTCCTTTCCATAGCTGAGCTGAGCTGTATCTGTGTATGTACAGTATGTACAGTTAGCTACGGCCACCTGTAAAATGCCACATGACCATTAGAGAAGCAAACAATACACATTTGCGGGGCAGCCTCTAGCTCACCCAGTAAGAGTGTTCGCCCCATGTTGGCTGAGTCCTGCAGCGGCGCAGGTTTGAATCTGACCTGCTGCCCTTTGCTGTGTGTCATCCCCATCTCTTTCCCCCTTTCATGCCTATCCACTGTCACTGTCTAAATAAAGGGAAAAGCCCCCCAAAAATAATCTTAATACACATTTGCATGTTTTTACCCTCATTCTGAAAAGTTGAATTGAATCGATGTGTACATTATACAGTAGTTTACAGTAATCTGATCTAATCTCTAAAGATAACACCGACATTTAATTCAGAACTAATTTATCTTCCCTTTAACAGTCTTAAAGATATAATACAGATTGGATGGTATTATAGATTCCACTATTATTTCATTACTGTAAACAACGTCTTGAAATCTGTTGCAGCAAAAGCCAAAAACTGCACTGACAAAAAGGTGGTTGTAAGCTGAAGCTCACCAACAGAAATTGAAATACATTTAAAAAGGTATTCGCTAAATATTACATAAACACTAATAGACGTAAGAACAGCCAGAGATCTGAATCAGTCCCCCAGTGCGACAACCTGAGCAAAGACAATATGACTTGAGCTTTGCTAAATTGTTGTTTAAGGCAGGGTTTCCATTTGGAAACCACTTGTTTCCACGGGCAACAGACAAAGATGCACAGCTTAGCATAATAAGAGGCACAAAACCCAATATGGACTCATGAGTCATCTCCCACATTTCCCCTCTGTATATCCAGATGTGTTTACATTTCTAGACAACCAAATTATGCCCTAAACTCACAATGTAATTTTCCAGTTGTTAAAAGGATACTCCCTGGTTTTGTTACAGAATTATAGTTGAATCAAACTTTCCTCAGCTGTGAACTGTGAAATGTAGCTTTTGGTTTTATTAATCCACATTGTTTCTAACATTATTTGGAGTGCATATTGTGTCAAATCATGTCTAATAAATTATTCATCGAAGAATTTCAGCATTTCCTCTCTCCAAATCACTGACAGCTCACAACAGGTAGGACTAAAGTATTTTGTGGCAAGTTAAAGATATTTGCTGTTCACATACAGTAATGTATTCATTGTTATATATTTCCCAAGGCAGCTGTCTATTTTAGATCTTGGGTTTTCATGCTATCTTATATTTGTAAATGTTTTTGTATGTATGTATATTTGTACAGGTTTATAGTATTCTCAAGATTAAAGGAAGTACTACTTATGTAAAACTGTATTTAAGATTAAGACACCATTTTACACCCTTTGGCTCACTGTGCATATTTAAATATTTATAGTATATCGCAAAACTGTCACAGTCCTTTCTCATACAATACATTTTCATCACACTGTGTGGGCATTAACAGACCATGAAAAGTGAAAAAAAAAAAAAATCAAGGCATAATTTGTCCTTTCATAGGTTAATGGCCCGTCTTTGGTTTACACAGAGGATACAAACTACATCCCATACAGACTGACGCACGCACATTACCTCACACCATGCTGACAGAAGGGCAGCAGAGAGGCAGAGATGTTAAATGAGAGTGTCATCTTGTCAGGTGCTCTACAGTGTGAGTCCTGCATCTATCTTTGGAGAATTATATGCATGTGACTCACTGTTTCTAGGCTGTTTCTGCTCGTACTTAGCTTCCTCCTTTTTATCTTTTGTTCCAAAATGAGTTTTTGCAGTGCCACACACTCACGGCCATCATCTCTGGTTCGGAAACCTCTCGGTAATTACATACTATGAATCACACGAGCAAATTACTGTAGATAAAAGCAGGAAATTGTGAGCCATACGATACCAAAATGACACTGCTACAGCTTGTTCACTGTGAAGTCATGTTCAATTGAAATACCTTTCCATGAAAAATGAAGCTGACTGTGTCATTGTGACTCTGAGAGGGCGGTGCTAACGACTGTTTTTAATTCCATGGACACACAGAGAAATGGAGGGAGCGATGTGGTGTGAATGTGTGCAGCCCATGCATCCTAAATCAGCGTCTTTGCAAGATTGCGGTGGCTGATGTCTTTCTCTGTGTGTCATGCTGCCTCCTCTGATACACGCTCCTCTGCCAGTTAGCTCCTGTGACCATGGCAACAGTGGAGACTAATTATCATTTAAAAGCTCACCGGTTACCCTAATATCTGTTTCAAGAAAAGACACACATGCACAAACACAAACCAATTACCATTTTTTTCAGTTGCCATAGCTGTGATTAATCAACATCTGGCTGTGCATGCAGCGTACAGCAACATCATGACAGTGTTTATTTTTTCTTGACCAACAGGGGGACTCATTGAACAGTGACAGAAATGTGTAGTGATCACTTATGGACACATGGAGGTGCTGTACAATAGCACAAGCTGAGCATTTCCAGCTTCACAAACCCTACAATAACAGCTTCACACTTTCTGTGTGAGCGAGGGGAATTCACAGTTACTGCAAACGCACTTTCTTCTACAGGAGCTAACAGCACTGAATGGTATGGAAATATAGTTGCTGAACACAGTGTGCCAGTCCCATTCATGTATTTGTCATGTTAGTGTTGTAAATGGTAAGTATCTTTAAGTATTTACTCACATTAACAAAGATGGCTTTACGTTTACAGTGCTGGACCAGTGAAACCATGATATAATGAAACCCAATGTAGCCTATCACGTTGACAATGAAAGTCGGTCACAGTCAATCACAAATCTACAGTCACAGGTTTTTGAGCAGATAAAAACCAAATGCCTTGCTCAAAAGCACCTTGACGGTAATTGCTGTTGGAGATATTTACTTATTATTATTATTATTATTATTATTAATAACTTTCTCTGCTGTGTGGGGGATGAAAGCCTTCCTAACAGGCTTTCTATCCTCATGTCTCCTTAACGATAACTGGCTCTTTCCCACTCTTTCCAGCGCAAACAAGCAAAATAAGATAATCATGGTCGTTAAAACAGATTCAATCGAATAAAGATCAAGAAATAATACAAGAGTATTGCTAGGCATACATGTTTTTTTCAGTTTTTCCCATCTAGTCATGCCAGTGACAAAGATCTTTCATTCATATCAGAGAGTCATTATAGAACAGTCTGTTGGTTATCAATGTATACAGTGAGAAACTCATTAAATGTTCAGGACAAACTGCTAGAAGGAAAATGAAAGAAAGACAGTGACACTCTTCACCCTGGCTTTGCACTGGCTCTGAACAACATACTGTTTTTGTGTACATGTGTTTGTTCCTGCTATTAATTAGGACACCTTTCTGACTATTAAGATTATTTTGCCTAAGAAAGTGAGGCAATGTTTCAATCTCATATTGATCTTCAGAAGGCCTTGGCAGGAAAACAATACGAGACTGCTTGATAAAACACAGTGGGGCCGCTGCGTGCATCCAAATGAATATATAACTAATGGTCGTATACCAGAGTTAAGTTAAAGGGCTGGTCACCAAACTGCACCTTACAATGTCCCAGTGATTGATCAGCACCTGAAGCCAGTGCCCAGTGATACAGTATGAATCTGTTACAAGTTAAGATATATTCAAAATTCATAATCTCATCTCTCGTCTCGAGTCAAAGTGTTCAGTTTTACATAGATGAATAAGACATTATTAAAAAAATCAAGAAAAACAGGACAGATCCAGTTTTGTGTCTGGCTGTTGCTTTGGTCTGACTCAGCGGACACACAATCATAACTGACTCCCACCTGTTTGTCTTGATTAACAGAGGAAAACTTGAGTGTGAAAAGTGGTGTAAAAAAAAATAAAACTCTTATTACGAAAAATTGTGTTGTGAATTTGTAAAAAAAAAAAATTTTGAAATAAAAACCTGCTGGAAAAAAAAAACCTGCATATGATAAACTTTGTTATTGTCAAAAGAAGTAGGATAGAATAACTAAGATCAGTTTTAATTTAATGGTTATAACTAATTTTGTCTGTACTTATTCTCTTATGAGTATTTACTGCATAATATATTATTTATTTGTTTTAAAATTGATTGGTTGAGGTCTTTAAGTCATTGAAATTTGTGTTTTTTGTGCTTCTCACTATTAACTATGAGTACATACAAATATATCAACAGCATTAATCAATGCATTCAACACAGAGCAGCAGAACGACTAAAATTAGACCCAGCATGACAACAGTATGATGTTCATTCTCTCCTGAGTAATGAAGGGACAGCAGGAGATAAAGCTGCATGTGTTCACACTTACAGTCTGGTCATCGATGGGGGATACATAATTGCGCACACACACACACACACACACACACACACACACAACCTCATTTTTGAAAAAAACTTGATGCCACTTCTTCATTTTAAACCTTGATGTTTCACCATAGCAACCAGCTCCAGATGCAAATCCCACACATATCCACCAGTGGTACAGAATTATGAGGAAAGGATGGAGATAAGTACTAGAAGTACTGCCTTGTGGTTGTATGCCTCCGCCAACCAGTCAAGTTGCAGTTTACATCCACGTCTGTCCAGACTTACATAATATATGTATTGAAGACTTTGAAGCAATTTCATAAAAAAGGGTATTAAGTGTATTTTTTGGCCAACACATGGATGCTGCACACACATCTTCAACCCGGCAGCACAGAATATCTATACAATCACCACAGTTTTAGGAGTAGTGTCACCAATTCAGTATCCAACCAAACCTTCCCTTCCCAACACTGAGTACAACACTTGTGTGTACTCCTGGACAGATATGTGTGTATATGCATGAGTATTTACGTTTGTATACTGTATATGTATCATATATCAACATGACTGTGTTAACATGTGTGTCAGTACCTGCATAAATGTATGACTTACACCTTTACAGACATGCCTGTGACACTAATCCATTTCAGAGTGTATCTGATACACATGAAGGTGAAATAACAGAAGAATATACATATCGGCGCAGACTGCAGGAGAAAACTGTGCATACTGAACATACAGTTTTTAATAAATAATGACAAATGATTTCAGTCAGTAGGAAAATGTAAGTAATCAACATTTGTGGTACAAACATATGGAGAATAAACAATGCCAGACATCTGAGTAAAAAAAAAAAAGAATGCAACAGCAATGCTGATGGAGCATCACAAACATACACATATATACACAGAAAGCATTTACTTGCCCTACTGTATGATTGCTCTCCTATCACAGATCAGATGTATTATATGTAATTAAATCTAGCCAGCTACGGAAAGGCAAAGGGTCCTTATTTACTCAAGTAAATAAGAGACTCTGTGGTGAGAGTAGACTTAATCATGCCCTGTTCATCAGCCGACCCTCGTTGTGTGGCCTAATTCCAGTGCTAGAGAAAAACAGGAGTTACATGTAGTTAGCAGTAATACATTCAATTTACCAGTTTACAGTGTGTTTTTGCTTTGGTATTACCTGTGTCTGCGAAAAATATATGCCCCTGTACACTTATTTCTTGATTATGTGATTTTGTGATTCTTATGTGTGAATTCAGTTCAGTGTGTTAAGTGTTCTTGCTATATCCAATATATAGCTAACAAATATGTGTTAAGAAATATGCAACACATTGTAAAATTATGTGTATGACTCGGTTTAGCTTATTAGCCTTTCATGGATATTGTCAACTTGAGCACTCACAAGAGTAAGAAATCATATAGTCTTCTATTGATATGAATGCGCTGTGTTAGCTACTGTATATGTTATTTAGTGTTGTCACAAACATATTCATTGTATAACTATAATTGTTCGCTGTGGTCCTTGTGTCTCACTTCCTTGTAGACCACACACATTCATCAAACTGGATAAAAGGGAAGTTGTGTCTTCTGTGTTTGATCAACACACCGTGGTGATGGCTGTTACCCCTGAAGCACATGGTCACACCTACACAAGGTACTGGTCTTATAAAGTATATTTGCCTTCTTAATGTTTTTTTCTTCGCCATCTTTACGGGCCAAGGGCACAGCTGGCTTGTCATGCTGCTTCAGACTCTTGCTTTTAAAGGTACACCTGCTGCTCAAATTGTAATTTTAACACAAATCCACTTTGATGTGAAGGAGAACCAACAACCTCTTCTGTTTTAATAAGACAGGAAATGCATCAAAGTGACAAGGCAACCAACACCGTCACACCACTTATATAGCGATTGTGATTTATAGGCGATTCTATTCCTTTGATGAAACTGGGGATTTGTTTTGGTCAGACAAAAGGTTACCTTTAGTGATGGCATTTGGTGATACTTGATTTTACTTCAGGCAGAGAAGATTTGAAAAATAAGAAATAGAATATTAGTGCATTGGTTTCAACTGATACTGACTGGCATTATATAATGATTTTCGTAGTTGGCTGTTTTTCTTTGAGAAATTAAAAAGCATTTTTGTGACATGAGTATGAGGTTATTGTGTGTAGACTTTTCTGTTAAGGTTAAAATCCTTGATCTTAGAGACATTCAAAATCCAAGGCTTCTTGTAAATAATGGCTGCTTATAACAAGCTGGTAACAAATGAAATGTTTGGAGATTCAGAATAAGGGACTATTACCCATTTGTTTAAACGCACAATATGCATTACTGAGAAATTATTGAAGCCTTGGAAAACTGTCTCACACAAACACCTCCACACCTCTAATCTGCATCTTCTGCACGCTGTCACACTTCAAAGATCATCTTTTCAAACTCTTCACAGGAATAAAAAAGCATCAAGTGTGACCGGAGGACATTTAAGAGGCTCCATGTAGCTGATTGTCTTTTGTTATCTGCATCTGTAATGTATTACGTCCATAAATCAAGAAGAACAAGAAAAAGAACTCTTCAAACTACTACTTTCTCTGATTTAGACATTTACTGGACCGAGATAAGATTGATACATTACTGCAGTTTATAAAGTAAATGGAATTACATAATTATAAAATGTATGGTATCTGTGGGGAACCATAGTTTGTAGTAAAGGAAATTAAGTAATGTTATCAATCCCCATCAGGAGCTTAATCTGATTGACACAGATGGATTAGCTTTGCTGAGATGATACAATAAATTGTTTTGCTGAGATTTTGTTGTATTTTATATAATTGCACATACAATGTTTTTGAATTCAGTTAGAAGGTTTTGGCATGCAATTAATACCATCATACCATGTAAGTAGAATTAAATAAGACAGTACATTGAAAAATCTGCAGGGCATCCTATGGGGTTCATTCAGCTTGAAGCTGCATTGATCTAAATAATCAATTTCAAATTTAAATAGATGTGTAAATAATATATGAATATATATTATGCAGTAGATACAAATGGATTCATGAATGGATCTATTTAAATAAGACCATTTATTTCTGACGAGGGAAGGATAGTTTATGTAGCATTACAGCTTTGAGGGCTGTTCACTGGTCAGAAGTACTGTATTTATATTAGCTAACTGCTCCTTTACAAAGGACATCTTTGTTTTTAGAACAATTACAGGGACCTCGTCATCTACAGTGTACATTTAGAGTCTTGCTTTCAAAGCTCATGGCCTGCTAACATCGCTGCAACAGCAGACATCGATTGCTCCCTCACAGCAACAGAGAGCCAAAGTACAGAGGGAGATGTCAGAAAGGAAGCTTCTCCACCTTTGCACCTGATGTCAGATCCAACTTGTCAGCTGCATTATAAGAGGTGCAGCTTCAAACCACAGCAGCAGTTCAGCTGGCTTCACTGTTTCCCCAGACAATACAATGTTTTCCTTTTTAACCACAGAGGAAGGATTGGGCTGACAGGCTGGCTGCCTTTCTGCCATGGCGCCCTCATAAACTCCCTCTGATCTCCACCTGAACAACCTCTGAGCTTCACCTCAGTGGATCCAGAAGCACACGCTCCATTTCCCTCTTTACCTCATATCTGTACACTTTATTCATTATGTTGTCTGGTTTTGTTGCTAACTGATGGTCCAACAAGTAACATCTCAAAAACAGTTATGTGACCAAAATGTGGACATCGGCTAAGCAGCAATGCTATGATTTTTGTAAAATAAATTGACATGTTATTATATGACAACATAACAAAATCAGTGAAAATTGATTTGTTACCTTAAATCACCTTCATCAACTTGATTGGTTTAATACTACAGAATCAGCATTCACATTTACTATTATCATGCAATACATTTAAACAGTTTTTTTGTTTGTTTTGCATTAAATTAAACTTTTCCTGGAAGACCTTTGTGACGGGTTTATATATATGTGTGTGTGTGTGTGTGTGTGTGTGTGTGTGTGTGACAGGTGAAAATATGTGGACAGTAAAACTAAATGCCAACTCCTGCTTTGTTGCCACTAATGATGGCCAAAGAACATTTCTTAACCAGGAAACATCTGACATTTGCAATTAGCTTACCCAAAACCCCAACAGAGGTGTTGAACTGGTTAGGTCGTTAGAGATTTCTATATCCATCAAGTTTCACATAGGTTTTCATCAGTTGGGGGGGCACAGCTACAAATCATCTCAGCCATTTGCTAAGTGCTGCAAGCACAAGAGACATAGGTACCTGGGTAGCTCACCTGGTAGAGCAGGCGCCCATATATTGAGGTCTACTCCTCGACGCAGGGGACACCAGTTCAACTCTGACCTGTGGCCCTTTGCTGCATGTCATTACCCCTCTCTCTCCCCTGTCTGCATCTAACCTCTAAAAATAAAGGCTTAAAAATTCTTCCTTTAACTTCGCTTAAGATCAGCCCTAAAATGTTATTGTGTCTTGAGATGCACCCAATCATTAAAGGGCTTGTTGATTCTCCGGTGAGAGGATTAGTGTCCGGGATTTATGCTAAACTGATGCAAGTATCCGTAGGAGAACTCACAATACTAAAGAAATGGGAGCGAGAGCTGAGTCCGGAGGGGAACGTAATTAATTTGGAGACAGTTTGGGACAACATTTCCCACTGTTCCAAGAACCCAAATCACCAGCAGATCCATTGTTTTGTTACTTAATGATGACTCTAAATTACACCTACTTGGGAGACAGAACAAAATTTGGCTAGCTGAATCAACCGCGACCAAGAAAATGATAGCTCAGCACTGGCTCCCCCCCCACTTGCTTTGTATAAAACAGTGGTTGGCGTATTTTCTGGACATAGTTATGCTTGAGCTCTCTACAGCAAGGATTAACAAAGCCACATTGACTATAGACCTATGAAAAAACACAGCAGCACAGGTATCAGTCCTGATGACCTCAACATCACAAGAATTAGAGGAGAGTGACTAGGCAAGGTGTGATTTCTGTTTTTGTTTATTTGTTTTTTGTTTCCTCAAGACCGCAGAGGGTGGGGTGGGAGAGGGTTGTTGTTCATGTTCAATTGTGTTTCTCTGTTCTGTATGTTTGAAAAAATATATAAAAAAAAAAATGTCTCATAAAAAAAAAATGCCATAACCAAAACATAATCTTAAAAGAAAAAAAGAGATGTAGCAGCATTGTCTAAAGGCTTTGTTGGTAACTGTGGTGGCTGTAAGCAGTCCAACAAAGTGCTGCTGTGAGGGACTAAACACTGAGAGATGCATCAACACACTGTGACGCGCTCAAGATTGTATTGCAATGATTTATTCCTCCACACGTAAAATACAACTAGCACTGCAGTTACCAAATTTAAAGTTACTTTGTGAGTTGAAATATACGCGTTAGTCAACAGAAAGTGTTCACTCCCAGGCTCACCCCCTCTCTGTCAAAGCCCAAAAAACCCAGGTGAACAGGTGAAGCAAACAAATATGTTATCACTTCCGCTCAAACCGCGATGAAAACACCCACCACCTACAATATAAGGGCACAATATAATAATCAATAAATATAATATAAATGAGACCATAAACAACATACAATATGTGGCTCCTACAGTAACTGTGGTTACTGCAGAATCAGGTGGACAGTAACTAAACTATGAACTGCATAATGACAGCAGAGGGATCGTTGAGCTGGAGAGTCAGCAGGTCTGACAAATGGGAAATGACCTGAAGTCCTGATCCCCAGAAACAATTGAGAGGTATGAAACTTCATTTTTCATCCAGATTTGCAAAAAGGGGTAATATTCCACAAGCATGTCATAACACCAACACAGCTAAATTGTTGTGGTGTCCCAAAACTATTTAATATAAAGCAATAGCTGTCACAGTAAATTGTAACTTCTAAACATGATACAGTATATCGTGCCAGAGTGCTGGGATGCTCTAAAATCTATCATCGTTAGGGTTTGTGGACAAGCTCTCACAGCAGGCGGAGTGGACGTCCGGACACAGCTGTCACTTCAGCTTCTCTCCTACACTGTACTGCAGCAGTCATAGAAAACGGTACCTTTTCCAGGCTCATCTCTCTTTATAATGCTGTGCAATAGTTATCTCTGAATCCAAAACCTAATATTTCCACTCGGACAGGCACAGCACTAAAAGTGACTTGTGCTGTCACCATTCTACATATTTCTGAAGACGGGGAGAAATCTGAAGCGGTAGAGCCAAAATACTGGACTTTGAATATCAAATCTCTGCTTATTCACAGTTCACTTCAAGACAGTATACAGAGTCGGAATAATACAAGGTTCAGTCAGACAGTCGGGGCAAGAGTCTTTGTTTACTACTTGTAGATTAGGGATTTTGCAGCACTGCTGAATAATAACATACCTTTGTGAAACACGCATTTAACCCAATCTTTGCCCTACGAGTAACACTGCCCAAATCTGATTATTCTTTGTTGTTCCATCGATCCGTCTGTTTGTCTGTCTGATACTTTGGTTCAGATCAGTATCAATAATACAGACCACTGAGCAAACAAAACAAAGCCTCCCGACAAACACAGACTGCTTCCACACCAAGAAACAATGTTTACATGTGAATGCATTGTGCATCCTCACTATAACTTTTTCGTACAGATCTACATTGACACTAAAACATTGCAACAGTAGAAAAACTGTAAAATCTGGTAAGGAGTGAGTCACATCCCAGTTACTCTGCTGCGTCTCAGCAGGTTAACCCCTCTGAGCTACATATGTACCTACAGCCCTCGACAGTGTTGTACGCCGTTGTATGTCCTGTCCTTACTAAAACACCAAACCGGCGTTTTCAGCTTCATCCATTCTGGAGACGTGACATTTTGGGGCGTGAAAAATGCCAGCATAGCGTGTATGGCGGACCAAAGCAGAATGACACAGATATTGTGAGAAAAGATGTTCTCTTACCTTTATGAAGATAACGTAGGTCACTGAGTTTGATCTCAGCTGTCTGGCCAGACTGACATCAATGAGACATGAGCTTTTGTGTGAAACCAAAACTAGCGATCGGCATCTAATGAAATGTGAAAGAATTATTAACAAAAAAAAAAGAAAACAGAAGCTCAGTGGTAAAATTGTGTAAGTGTGCACTAGGGCTGCCACCTCTTAGTCGATTAGTCGACTAATCGGTCGTTTTGGTCTTAGTCAACTTAGATTTCTTTAGTCGATTAGTCATGTTTTATGCTTTTTTCATGCTGAATGACTTATTTCCAAGAAACATACGAGCACATCTCTGGTAAACACAAGAATTAAAGTGGTGCTTTTGCATGACTCTTTGCGGAGAAACTCAGATTTACAGATCTGTCGATTAAATCAACTAATCGATTAGTCGATACAATTGAATGAGTGTTAGTCGACTAAGAATTTCTTCAATCAAGCACAGCCCTAGTGCACATTTATTCCCAAATTCCTACCAATTTAAAACAACAAATCATTTGCTTCAAAAGAGACATGTCAAGGATTAAACAAAACAAAGACCCTGAAATAATGGGCCTCTGGAGTTTGATTTGATTCAAATTGAATTGACATCTCTTATATCAAGAGATGTTTTTAACTAATAATTGGGATCATTGCTTTTCCTTTTTCTGTACAGTTATGCAGTTTGAATGGTGGAACACAATGTTTACCATGCAATTCAAATTAACCTGTCTTTGATTAAAACATGATCATTCTGTCCTCTGATAAGCTCTTCAGGTTGTGAATTGTATCTTGTCAGCCCACCTTGCACCTCCATCTCCAGGACACAGTGTTTACTGAGTGGGTGCCAGGACACAGTGTGATTATACTAGCTGTAGGCCCAAGTACGCACAGACGCCACCATAAATTACAATGCCTGCAAAAACACATCAGTTAGGCTGGTTGTACTCAAAACTGTAGGAGAGTCTTTGTGTATGAGTAGGCTTATTCAACTATTTTGCTTTACTATACTTACGAGTATCGTAAGTAGTAGTGGAGGAAGTATTCAGATCCTTTACTTAGGTGAACGTATATATACAATTACCATACTGTAAAAATACTCTTTTACAAGTAAAGTCCTGCATTCAAAATGTTACTTAGTAAGTAAAGGTATGTAAGTATAATCAGGAAAATGTACTTTAAAAGTATTAAAAGTAAACATACTCAATGCAGAACCCCTGTGACTTGTTATACAAGTATATGTTATATCCTGAGATTATTGTAGAAGCAGGATTTTACTGTTTACCATTTGAAACTATTTTGTATCGGACTGTCACCGACGGATCATTTAGTCCTTTTTCATGCAAAATCATTTAATGGTTCCAGCTACAGAAATGTGAAGATTTGCTGATTTTCATTTTAATAATTTAAAGGTTTGTACTCATTTTTACAAACCAAATAATGGATAAATGAAATAAATCAGCAGATTAATCCATAATGAAATAACCATAATAAAATAGTTGCCAATTCATTTTCTTTCAATCAACTGATTCATCAACTAATCGTTTCAGCTGTACGTGTATAAACTGTTAGAGGTAGTTTAAAAAGCTTTTCATATGTTTTTTATGCAACAATCTTAATCTGTAAAGTAACTAGGTACTAAAGCTGTCACACAAATGTAGTGGATTAAAAACAACAATACTTGCCTCTGAGATGTAGAGAAGTACAAGTAGAAGTGGCCTGAGAAGGAAAGACTCAAGTACAAGTACCTCAAATTTGTACTTAAGTACAGTACTTGAGTAAATGTACTAAGTTACATTCCACCACTGTCAACCTCAAATGGGACTACCAGCTCAGTATGAATCTAGTAACTTAACCTTTAGCTAGGGAATGAATGTTTTAAGCTTATCAACTGCTGCCATAGGGACAACTATTTTTGAATATCAGGACAAATTATGTGAGGTCACCAAAGTTTATGAACCAATAGCTTCTCCTACGCTAACAGGTACTACAAAACTAATAGGAGGGTCAGACAAGCAGAGTATGTACACCCACACGGTCCTTAGACGGTTTAATCAGTGAAAACATCAGAAAAATAGGTGCCCTGGTTGTTTCTTTGGGGCCCTGTAGGGGGAAATACAGACATGTGTGTGTCTATATATTAGCATGTATGTGCTCACCCCCCTAACTCAAGTGGGCCCCGTGTTGCTAGCACATAAGAGATGCCATTTCTTCCTTTTCACATGTGTTGCCATTGGAGAGCTGACTGCTCTTTGACAAGATCTTTTATGGTACAGATTGGCTGCCAAAGTATAAAGACAAGAGAAAACAACACATGCACAAATCTCAAAGAGGTGGCCTTCTAGTCGAATGGAAAATGTTTTGCAACTGTATTGTATTTAGTGTGGGTTTTAGTAAGGAATAGTGATTATGATTTGATGCTAATGTTAATGTCTTGGCTGTAAGAAAGTCTCACATTAACATTTCAATTTGTTATGGGTTGTTTTGATTTTGGCCTCAACAAAGTGTTAGCTATCAATTCAAATGTTCTGTTCTAACTTAATTTTCTCCAGTAGGACCATCACTCTTTTGAGGCTGCTGATTTTCCTACCCAAAAAAACAAAAACTGTTCACCTGTATTTGAAAAATAAGTACTGCAAAGTGAATCCCTCATACTAAAGCTATTGGTTTTCTGGATGAAAACAATACTCCTCCTTTAATGAACAGAACCTGGCACCTCTTACAGTCTAAAGCTGCTTGAACACAGAAAACACGATTTCACCACAATGTGAGAAATCTTAGGAGGCTAAAAGATCGCTGGCACTGGCAGCAGTCTCTCGGGATGTCCAAGCACAGATTCAGAATACCAATTATACTGTGTGATCAGGGTAAAGCCTCCTCTACTGATGGAGCATCTGGTGATCAATGATACAGCCACAGTATATCCACAAACAGCCACTGTATTCCAAATTGTTGGCTGAGGAGGAATTGGTGAGCTTATCAGGAACTGTATGCTTTGATGTGTGTTGGCTAGTAAGTTTTCCTGGAAATAATTTATTGTGCTGTTACCTGGTGGAGACACATTATGTATGCATTAATATGATTATGAGTAGTGGACATACTTACGATGGGTTTTCCTCCATATTAGAGCCATTTCCAAGTCGTGACCATTCAAACTGACTAAGTTAATTACACTTGTCTGACATTATGTCATCACCCAACACTTGCGCACACACACACACTCACACACACACTCACACACAGAATGATACTCATTTTATGAAATGTGTGTGTGTGTGTGTGTGTGTGTGTGTGTGTGTGTGTGTGTGTGTGTGTGTGTGTGTGTGTGTGTGTGTGTGTGTGTGTGTGTGTAAATCACACCTAGGAAAGCAATCCTCCAAATGCTCCTATTTTCAATTCCTTCCAAAAATGACTGTTCTAAAAATGCTGCTATTGGAGGACTGAGGCTGACAACCACCACGGCTCCACAGGTTATTACATGTTAAAAAACAAACAATCTATGCTCTCTGTGTTTCATGCTCCACATGCCTGTGTGAATTTGTGCCAAACTGTCCTGATCACAGTCGCACCCCCTGCTGAGACATAGCCTGCCAAATTCTTGACTATTAAGTCCAGCTCTGAGATTGAAGCACTTTAGCTTGTATACACAGATATTCTACCACTGTTATTAGTAGAAAATAAACATTGTCAGTTCTCAAGCACATATAACTTATAGTATAAAATGTCAAGTCAGTAGATAGATAGATAGATAGATAGATAGATAGATAGATAGATAGATAGATAGATAGATAGATAGATAGATTAACTTATTGAGTATTCTGCCATGAGTAACATAAGCCATGAGTATCATAAACACCAAACCAGATCCTATGTGAATGTTTTGGTGATGATGCTGCCTAGGACAGTGTGAGATTTGTCAATACACCATGGAATTACAGTGAAGCTAACACCACCCTGTATATCTGCCAGCAGACACAGTGTGATGCTGAGGCGACTTAACACACTCACATCGCATCTCTCATTTCCAAAACCGTTGCACCTGTCAACTAATTGCGCATGAGGGAGTCCCCACCAACCTTTACAATATCGGCCTAGCTTGACCAAACAAACGAAACGCAAAGATGAAAACTAGCCTTTGGAACGTACACTTGTCATTTCGGGCAACGCTCGCTTACCTGTCATAACTCCACCTACTGTAAGACATGCTCCTGTTGCTGCTGACTCCCTCCATGTCTCCGGCTAGCTGTAGCTGCGGACTGGACTGGACTGGATGGTCAGACGTCAAAATGAAAGCGCAAACGCTCGTCTCTCCGTCCTCACTAAAACCAAAACCAAACACGAACTCAAGGAGTCGCCGTTAACTGAATGAGCAACAGAGGCTGTGCAGTGCAGTGCAGTCAGACGCTCTCCTGGGCTATACCACCACAGAGAGGGGAGCGCGCTAGTGAGCTGTCAGCTCACTGTACATACGCGCGGATTGATTTTCATTCTCGCGGATCCGCAACGCAGATTAATTGCTGATTTAAAATTCCTACTGACTGTGTCCTTCGTGCCAATAGCCTCGGGAACTTCAGTCTAAGGAAACAGCAGGTCGATATCAATGGATGAAACTTTGATTTGTTTATTTTGATTACTGCCATCCCATGACCGCCTATATAGCAAACACTGAACCTTCTCGCTGCTGATCAGTGCTAGCAGGCAGATAGTTGCTGTGCTATAGCTCCCAAACAGTTCTGTTCCTTAATTTTTCAAATGCTGAATTCAATTGTATGTGGATATGTGCACTTTTATAGAAGTAATTGGACATGGATGTAATTCAATTAAAATAGGCCCACTTTTTTTTTTATTTTTCACAGGATCAGACTCACACACAGCACATTGCTTATTGCATGAAGACTCCTGCTTCTAAGATAACTTATTGGATGTCAGCACAATTGTGATTTTTCAAACATGGAGTCGCTTTAAAACAACCTATCATTAGGTGAATCAATCCGGAGAAGAAAGTGGGAATGAGGGCAAATGGCATGCAGGAAATCCTCTTGAGCTGCCAGTTCAATACTCTGAATCCAAGTATCTGCTATCTAATATCTCTCATTAAACCAACACAAGGACACCAAGCTGTGGAGGTTCTTCAGCCTTTCCATACCTTATTGTCTATATTCTTCAGCCAAGGCTGGAGGACACCTAAATAACAATAAGACATTTTCTCTTTCCATGTTCACTTTTTTTTTTGAAGTACAAAATATAATGTCACTATGATTTGAATTTAAATTTTGATTCTCTCTTTGCGTATGCTAGACAGCGCTCTCCACCAGCACCATCATCAAAACACACAATGAGGAAAATATACTTTGATATACATTTGCATCTGTCTATATGTTATACATTTATTTTATTTTAACCCCTTAGGTGTTCAAGCATTTAAAAACATTTCTTCATAGTCAAAACAACCCCCCTGGTGGTCAGATATGTGTATGTGTCAGTAATATCAGTTATCAGACCACATATGTATTTTCAGTGTCTACTTTTGCTCCCAAAAGCTCTTATTTGGAAGAAGCAGGAAAACTGTGCTTGATTTGAGGGTCTGGCCTAGATGTGTGTCTTCAGCAGAAAATGTACTATTATATTGCCTCCCAAAAATAATATTTCTCCCATACAGTAGACCGATGCTGTGGCAGTAAGATTCAACAATAGGCCAAAAGTCTTTTGGGAACTCCAATAAATGTGGTCCCAAAAAAAAAGAAAACAAATAGAACCCAGAGGGAAACAAGCCGTTTATGTGCAACTTAAACCAAAGTAGATCAGTGTAGATCTGGACTAACCAACAGGAATGTGAAGAGATGGTATTAAAGAAATTCCCTAATGGATCCTTACTGTGTACTGAGATATAAGTGGTCGTATTGATGCTATATCACCAGTTGGAGTCATGCTTTGAATAATAGTGATCTCACTGACACAAGGCTCTGTAAAAGATTAAGGTCTGTGCAGCTTTTTGAATCTAAAAGAAAGATTCTCTACCCCATCTGGCTCAATGACAGATTTTATTTTTGCACCAAAAGCTAGACACAGGGCAAGACACCGATATGGAAGAAAAAGAAAGAAACAGTATGATTTGGATGTACACTAGGATTTCCAATAAGATGGGAAGTGGGTATTTCAAAACTCACTGATTATAATAATTCCTTCATGTAGTTTTAAGCTCCTAAAGACCAGAATCATTTCTAAGACCCTCTCCCACCTGACCTGGAATTTTACGCTCTGAGCTGGTGGTGAACACCTCAAAGATAAATATATTCTCCATTACGAAGCCACAATAAGAAATAACCTTCTGGTCACATCTGGGTGAAGAGTCCAATTTTGTAAATTTGGGCCAACAGTTATCTTCAGTTTAAAATAATCAAGATAATTAAATATTCCTCTTTACATATATACACAGCTATGCTGTGAATGTGTATTCACTTATAAACATATAAAAATACTTGTCAACTAGTTTGATAAGAAAATAATGTATAAAAGTAGAGTAGAAACATTTAATCAAGTCCATTAGCTCCATCATCTGATTTTCTTGTTGTTTATATTACAAGATGATGACATGAAAAAAAAACTGCAGTACTTCATTTATATGCCCGAACAGAAGTACAGAAGTGGAAAGGGGAGGCAGAACAGCATTTTGTGCCTGTGGTGATGATAGCTCCACAGGTGGCAGGTCCGGTGAGTTCACGTCCCGTTGGAAAACGGCTATTTTACGATGTGCGGCTCAATGCTTCCACTTGTCCTGGTTTTCCAACTGACAAATCATTGGGGGGTAAAAAAAAAAGTAATCTATGAGAATAATTCAAGGACACAAAACAATTACAATGCCACTGTGTTATTGGAATGATATAACAGTTTTTGATTTGATCTATATCGTAGACTAAATGTTTGACAGAAAAGATGCATTACATTGGAATGATCTGAACTGAACGGGGCTCTGAAAGCTTCTTGATTTGCAACAAATGGATTTGATAACATTACTTGTCAGAAGTTGAATATAGAACATACAGTGTTCAGTGCTTTGATCTGAAATCATGTTAGTTGTCAAAGATACACAATGTGCTACCAATAAAATCATCTACTGCTTCTTAGAAATCTGAAACAATGTATGATGTCCAATTTTGACTGAACCGCCACCTTCGAGGAAAAGATTTCAGACAAATTTGCTACTTTCGGTACACTGAGGAGATGGCATATGATAAGAATGGTTCAATCTATAAGACTTTAAATAAAAAAATCAAATACAGTAGACACTCCATATTTGGAAATTGAGATGAAAGCAGAAACCACAGGCAAAGAAGAAAAATCCACTGCAGAATGCCAGAAAGTTCTATCATTGTAGCTTTAAGGGCTGTCTAGGCTTTATATTTATATACATACTTATATATTCATTTTCATATACGTAAAACCAAACTCAACCTCACACACTGCACTGTGGTGATTTAATAGATCATTAAAAGTACACTTTGAAAATCACAACAAATGTCACATATGTACAGTAGCAGATTAGCACATGGGAGCAAAGGTGGATATGGCACAACATACACAAAGCTTCATAAGATAATCTCTGCTCTGGTCAGACACGGAAAACTGAAGAAACTCATTAACATTCTGGATATATAGTTTTCATTCAATCTCGGTAGCAAGTACAAATGTCACATCAAGGCAAGAGAAGTCCTTCAGAGTACAAAACATTAATTTGTCAGGCTGATTTAGAAGGCAATGTTTAGTGTTGGGACTCTCTCATGTGAATTAGATTAGGGCTGAAGGTAGAGTGGTGTTAAAATTTGGCATTGTCAGTTGTCCATAGTGATGTCCTGGGGACAGCAGTTCCTGATCAAAGTATTTCAGAAAAGGCTGTCTGAAGTCATGCACGTGGAGAAGGCAGCGGTCAGTCATCCACTTAGGATGTGATGTCAGGCAGAGTGGGTGGGGTGGTAGAGAGTAGCTGCATGAGTTACAGTGATAAGGCCGACTCAGACGATCACACAATGGCAGCCACTCTTGTCTTTCTCTTTTCTTGTAGGTTCTGGCGACGGTGGACATTCCTGTTCTTGGAATTTCCTGGGAGTTAGAAGAGAGCAAAACTATCATGACACGCCTGACTGTGTACTTCTATGATCTCTCTTTTTCTTTTCTTTCTTTTTTTAAACAGAAATGACCAAATTTAGAACAGTTTTGGTTATTTCTCTGAGATTTTCTGTCTGTGGTATTTTATCTCGGCTTTTTAATCGCTGGTTCAAAGTGGGCGAGGCGCAGGTGGAAAACGATGAAGTCACATACTCCCATGTACCAATCACAATTTAGCATTTTTTGAATCAGAACGTGATGACATGTGGGGTTGTTTGCCAGGCGACTGTCAATCAAATCTGATCACAAGCACACATGAGGCAGATCAGCTGAGTTTCGGTTAACTCTTAATAAATAATATCTAAAGATGTTTCCTATTCAAAACTTTAAGTTTGATTGTTGCTTATTTAGTCATGTTTTTTTTTTTGTGGAATTCCATGTCTTTAGTGGCTAGTTGACAGTAGAGAAATGACAGAGGAGTGGGAAATGCAACAAAAGGTCCGTAGCCAGATGTAAACCAGGAGCGTTGTGATCAACTTAATCCCTAGGTGCCACCCTGAGTAATGAATATTCAATGTTACATGTACAAATTCCTCACTGTATTCTGCGTTATTACCAGGTATTACAGAAATGCCTGAATCGTTTTAGCCACTGTTTTAGCTTTAAAAAACTGCAGATTTGAGGCACTGAAAGATCCACATGAGGACAATATGTGAAAGTTCCCTTTATAAATCACCTACCTGATTACTCTAACCAGCTCGTGGAAAGCCTGGTCTACATTCATACGGATTTTGGCTGAAGCCTCCATATATGTGACCTTCAGTTGTCTGGCCAGCTGCTGGCCCTCTTCCTGGGTTACCTGAGGCAAATGGAAGAAGAAGAAGAAGAAGAAGAAGAAGAAGAAGAAGAAGAAGAAGAAGAATGATGTGCTGGAACTTGAATGTAAATTGAAATCGAGCACATGTAAAAGCATTTTTCCCTCAAAACAAAACATGCGTTTAACACTGAACCATCTCTATCTGTTATCTTCTGACAGGTAGAGATGATACGGTGAAGTAAGGTGGCAACAAATGTCATATTAATGTAAAATGTGAGTTTGTTATAGCATGCACTGTTTGTGCACATACTTATCTTTAATGTAATACTTACATACAAACAGTGGCTAAACTGTATCCAGACTACATGTTAAAGTGTGAGCCCAAGTGCTCCCATGACTAACTGTATGTCCATTTGTGAAGTCCTATTGTTTAAGGCTTCCTGTTGCAACTTAGGTGACCATATAAAGACAATATTTGTTTTCACAAAAGATAACAGCTTCTGGAACTATGGCTCCTACTGGATTTGGATCTCAGCTCATTGATAAAATTGAATTTTCAGATGTGCATGGATAATTACTTTTTGAGCAATTTGGCTTAATGATGGCTTAATGCTCAATACAGTCTATAGATCCACAGTTTTAGAATGGTCATGACCTTATGACCTCAGTCTTAAAAGGTTACCCTAGATATTCACCATTGTTTATTGTATTAACTAACTACCTCTGTAGGAAGTTGTACAGGGCACAAAGCTGTAGTATTACCTGTAATACTGCGGTAGTACTAAGTGAGTGCTACATACCATTCGTGCATATGGCTTAGTATGTAGAAATCAGTTTGTACTGCATACCACGTATGTTCAGACTTTCACATCCAAGTGAAAGTGACCCTTAATAACACTGAAAGAAGAACTTTGTTATTTTCCAACTTAGCACCTTTTCTCAGCTAAAAATATATTGAAACATGAAAGTATTACATATTTACACTGACGCTCACATTTTCAAAACCTGACCAGGCTTTCTCCTGAGCGTCACAATATCATCCACCATTTTGTTTGGTTTTTCAATACCACAATCCTTTTCATTACATATTGCGTGTGTGATTTCATTCTTTAATTTCTCGCTTGTAAACTTACTACACACTTAAATTAGTATGTATGCATCTGGGACACCATCTTTTTGAAACAGCTCAGTGTATTATCTGGACCTGAATAATTCAAAAGGTAATTAGATCCAAAACTAGAATATATTCCCTGATAGCAACAGACTGGTTAACACAAATGAAGTGAATGAAGTTGTTGTGATGTTATTATGTGTTATATTTAGGCTTCTATTACAGAGCTGCCATCAAGCTAATTAGGTCACATGTTGTAAGTTATCACCATTATCTATCATGTTGTCAAATACATTGTCTTTAGCATATACATGCCTCATATGGAAATAATAAATAATAGGTAATAAACTAACACAAGCTAATTTCACATGAAATACTGATTTCAGTGGATACAACCCATTGATCGTAAATAGCTACAGTACATGTGCCTGTAAGGCTTAATTTCACCATAAGGGGGCGGTGTGGACTCACAACAGGAAATGACAAGCGACTGCATACCAACAGCCAGAACATTTGTCATTTTATCAAACTCCCTTTTCTCTCCATCCATCCTCCCCTCCTGACACCACTATTTCTACAGCCTCTCTTTTATTCTTACACTCGCATCCTGTTGTATCTTGGCAGCCAGCGGCAGCTGCAACACTTGCTTCCACTTTTAAATATGCAAATGTGAATCCTCCAGACTGGTGGATATACCATCTCTTCAGATGATCAAACAGGGTATATGTTTGTCAGTCAGTGGGTTCAGCTCTCTGCAATCTGTTGGACTTACTTGTCTCTGTAGTTCCAGATCTGCTTTATTTCCTACAAGGATCATAGGGAATTCATCTCTGTCTTTCACTCGGAGAATTTGTCTTTGGAATTTGTAGATTTCTTCAAAGCTGTAAAACATATCACATGGTGTTATGTAGTGTTCTTTGCACATACAGGTTATATAATGTTTTATGTGTAGATTTGATTAAACTAAAAATGTATATGTGCCCGATATCGCAATGTAGCTAAATGACCCACCCAGGCACACAAACACACCGTCACCCAGAAGTTGGGGTCACGGCCACTGTGGATCAGACTGAATCAGAATCAGCTTTAATGGCCAAGTCAGTGTAATCACCAACACATACGGGATTTGACTTTGTTGCCCTAAATTTATATACACAGAAATAGACATACGGCTATAAACAAGGATGATAAAGCTATGCACAGCTATATGTTTGTATATAAAAAAAAAAGTGTATATATACACGTGTAAACAGTAATACATTTTTGATGTACATCAGTGCAGGGTTAAACGTGTCAGCAAAGAGAAAAGGAAGTCAGCTGTGCTCTTACAGAAACATAAAATATGTTTGCCTGAGGTTCTGCTCTTTGCACTGACCTGACCGTTGTCCCACTATAATATAAAGCCCATGTGCACTTTTTTAACCAAACAGCAAATAAAAATGTCAATCTGGGGGAAAAAAAGAGGTAGACTGCAACCACAAACCAAGGACGGCATTCCAGCCATGGGCCCGCAGGCAGCTTGGTGAGCACATAGTAAATCTGGAAAGACTTGACTAATATAAATGGAGGAAGGAAAGACTGTTTACAACATAAACATTGAGAGGGGGCTGTGGGTGGGGGCAGGGGAATGCAGCTCACTGCAGTGCTGGGCATAGACACAAAGACAGGGAGGATGGGGTTTGACAGATGGACTACAAGACGAATTCTATAGTGTAATGTAAAAACAATATATATTTAAAATGTGTTTTCATGAAATCAAACCACATTTCTGATACTATTTATGGTCTGCATTGTTTCTGCAAAAGCCAGTAAATGTATATACATTCAGTAATTATGTCTCTAGTGAGTAGTTTTTATTGGTAGTGGAAGAGACCGCCATTGCATTTATAGACAAAGACCCAAAATTCAACCTGACATATTTGGTGTCTTTGGGAACTTTAAGATCTCCACTAAAATTTAAAATAAAGTTTAAACAATGTTAAGCTGCACAGCATGACCTTGACTCACCAGTGGGTCAGTGGGGTTTAAAGGGTTAGAAGAGTGCCTATACATACTAAAATGAAAAAGTCATGAAGGTTTTAAAAGTTATAAAATTCTTATCAAGCCCATTAAAATTGCCATGTAACTAAAGATACCTCGATACCAGCCCACATACTATTGTTAAAATAGTACATGGGCTTAAGCTAAGGTACACAAATAAGTGAATTCAAGATAACAGGATGAGGGAGCAATGTTGAGAACAAAAGAAAATGACAACAAGAACAACAGCAAGGGGGTCCGGAAGTACAAGCGGCGACAAGTGAGAGTGCAAGATTTATGGTTTTAGTAGAGCAAGACGCAGAGGATGAGAGAAAGATGGTGTGTAATTGTGAACAGTAAACAGAGGTGTGCAAACAGAGAGACAGACAGAGAAGTGAGCTTGTAACTGTGAGTTTGCACATGACACGAACTGTCACTTACCTTCCTCTGTCAGTGACTGAGAAGACAAGCAGGAAGCCCTCCCCTGTCCTCATGTATTGTTCTCTCATGGCTCCAAACTCTTCCTGTCCAGCCGTGTCGAGGACTAGAGAGTGAACACGCACAACAACGCAAATCACACATCAAATAATAGACTTTTGCAATCAATTCCTCGAGTACAATAGAATGCAATAGAAACCTGCAAATACCATACGTGTGTGGTCTTTGTATGTGTGCATTTACTCTTGTCATGTTTGGTCAGCAAAGTGCACTTACTGTCAAGTCTGGCCGCCCTTTCGTCAATCACACACTGCTTGGTATAAGAGTCTTCAATCGTGGGGTCATAGTCGGTGACAAAGTACGACTGCAGGAGAGAAAGAAGAGGACAAAAGAAAGAGAAGAAACTGTGAATATGTCTTGGGGTCTATACTATACATTATGTCAGGATGAGACAAAAGCTGTGTCCCAATTACATACTCACTATATACGGATCTTTGCAGCAAGTGTGCAAAAACCAACATGCTTTTTTTTGGGGCATTTTTAGGCCTTTATTTCCACAGGACAGATGAAGACATGAAAGGGGAGAGAGAGGGGGAATGACATGCAGCAAAGGGTCGCAGGTCAGAGTCGAACCCGCAGCTGCTGCGTCAAGGAGTAAACATCTATATATGTGCGCACGCGCTACCAACTGAGCTAACCCGGCCACGAAACCAACATGCTTTTATGTTCTTTACTAACAGGAAATAAAGCAATGCGTGCGCTTGTGCAAAGGCAATCAAACTGCGACTTTAGCGTAACACTGCCAATTACACTTAGAGAGACAACAGAATGTTGTTTTTTTTAATTATTATTCTGAGGTGTTCCTGGAGCTGTTTCACCACCATCCACAATTCATTTTCGTTTTGCAGCTGTGAGCAGCTCTTCCTTTTCCTTTGTGCATTGCATGGTATGTACTACTGACTGTTCTGAGTACACTTTATTTTGTCAACACACTACCGCATATACTGAAATCCTGTTTAGAATGAGCATGTACCATGGATTTGGCTTCATAATGAATGGATATGAGAACAAACAGCCACTCTGTCCTTGTGTTTTTGGTGACAACAGCACAGGCAGCCCTACTGACCTCTACCTTTACAACCATAGTGCAGACAGCAGGTAAACACACAGTCTGCAGACACTTGCACAAAAAAATGTCATGTAAATATTCCCTCACATAACAACCGCTGCTTACGTTGAGACAGCAGGCTGGTTTTCATGCTCATAACACATTTACAAGATGTTTCCTCACTTGCAACAGTCACACCACTCACTCCTTAAGGCTTTGATTCTTTTATTCTGGGGCCGATATCTGTCTCCTAGTAACCTAAACTGGAAGGGTGGGGCCAGGGGGCTGGGAGCCGGGAGGAGGAGGAGTCATGCATTTTTTACATTTTTCCTATGTTTTGTAGTTCTCGCTCTCCTCGGGGACTAGTTAAGTGGTGACAGCTTAGGGGAGTGCTCGGGGAATGTCAAACCAACACCCTAAAACATGGCGCGATCCCGAGAACAGAAAATCCAGACAGGATTCCCTGTTGTTCTAACAACAAGCCAAACAATTTTTTTTTTACATTTACAGTCACATTGTTTGTGTGTGAAACTGTTTCGTTTCACACAGGTTGTATACTGCTTATTTGCTGCGCAGCCAGGAACACAAGGGAGATCTTGCATGAAGTGATCTAAATGTCACATCTCATCTGACTCTTTGAGTAACACATAAACTGCTGACACACATCAGGACAATCATTTCATAATTATCGTTACAGCCCGACTGAAATATCTGCATGACCAATATTAGTCACCAATTTTAGCTTATTACAAAGACATAGGGGCTTATATGTTGGCTGATAAGTAACAACTAATTGTTGTACAGAAATGTCTTAGATATGTTTGAGGTCTTTAAATGGCAAAAAAGCATCAAATCCTCACATTTGAGAAGATGGAAACCAGCAAAGGTTTGGCTTTTGTTTCTTGAAAAGTGACTAAAACCATTATTTTCAAAATAGTTGCTGATGAATTGTCTGTTGATTGACTAATCAACTAATAGTTGCAGCTTTATCACCATTATATACTGTCTTCCAGAGGACACTGACTGTATGAAATTCTGCTCTGTAAGTACTATATCTTTGTCCAAATAACCACATTAATGAGATCAAAAATGTTGTGCGTTTGTGTCATGAGCAGATATTGTCATCCGATTTTTTTAACTCTCTATTATCAATATCAGTAATAGTCTTAAGCTCCAACCTTAACATGTGAATGTTTGGGATTCCAACTTATTGTCTTTTGTATACAAATTCTGTCTGCTCAAGCAGCTCCCTGTTGTTGCAGGAGATGCAGGTAATCTCTCCCTTTCACTCTCCTGTCGCTCTGCAGCATGCAAGCATGCCGGCCTATGTCACATTCACTCACCACTGTTCAATAATTTATCAGTATTACCGTTTATCCTAGAACACGCCTCAATGCACTGCACTGCCAGTGTGCCTTCAGACGACCAGACAGAGACAGAAAGAGAGAAAAAGAGAAGAAAAAAAAAACTGCTTGCGTTTCTTGGACCACCCACCACCGGTACCACCACTCTCCCAGCAGTTGCTTCAGCACGTGACCTCGGCTTCCCGTCAACCTCTTATTCCTATTCTGTCAACCTCGGGCAGCCGCATTGAGCACCACACTCCTCTGGCTATTCCTCCCCTCCCTCCACATGCATGGGTAGTATAGCTGCCTTGCACTCTGTTCCGGCTGAGCTGATTCTCTCAGAGCAGTTTCCCGTGATAGATGAGGCTGTTTTACACTGCCGGTAGCACCAGAGCCAGCGCTAACAGGGCGGTAGCTCGGTCTGGCCGAGCGATGGGCTAGGTAAGGGAGTGCACCATGACTCAGGAGGACTAACAATAACTATGTGAAATAAGCCAGCCTGAGTCATGTCCAGTAATATGACCTATAAATCCTTATATTGGTCCATAACTTCATCAGATGTAACAGGCTCCTCAAACAGAATAAATCAGACCGTATGAGTCTTTTGGAGAGGGTTAGGGTTACCCAAAAGTGAATACTTCGTCCATCACCTACAACTAGGGCTGGGTATCAAACCTTGTGTCTCAAAAGTAAGGAATGAGTGCTTTGTTAGGTAGTCTCTCTTTGCCAGACCATCACGCTGTGAGGTGGGTCTGGCTACTCCACATAGCATTCCGGAGCCACTTACAGAGCCTCTGCAAAATAGT